>NC_077227.1:32200715-32344887 GCF_027887165.1 Monodelphis domestica
GACTCCTAGTGTGAGACTTGGATATTGGAAAGTTAATGCTGAGTTTAATTAGTTATAGATGTTAGCTTTTAAATTAAATATAAGTGTACTCCTAAACCCATGTTCCTTCCTACCCTTCCCAAACAATAAATTTAAATTTATTTAAATGTCCCTCTTGTTCTTTCCTCACCCCAAATCCTACTATACCACCAGAGAGCATCTAAACCAACTGCCTCATGAGAAAACTAGAACACAAAGGTCACACAGGAAGGGGCAGAGCAAAGACTTGACTCCAAATTAATTGATTCCGAATTCATCACTCCTCCCATCAGGGTTCACTGATGCCTTATTTGTTTGACTCTTTCAATAGCCATTTACTAAGCCTCTATTTATAATTTTGGGCATCATAGGGTAAAAAATACAGTGCTTTGCTGAAGTGTGTCTGGAGAGGGCTGGCTCTGTAGCACAATGAATAGAGTGCCAGGCCTGGAGTTGGGAGGTTCTGGGTTTAAATCAGACACTTTCTAGATGTATGACCCTGGGCAAGTTACTGAACCCCAATTGCCTAGTCCTTACTACTCTTCTGTCTTGGTGTCATTTCTTAGAATTGATACTAAGACAGAAGGTAAGAGTTTAAAAAAAATAGTGTCTAGGGGAGGGCAACCAGCAGCAGGAATGATCTCAATTCCAGGCTATGTGGAAGAACTGAGGGTATTTAGGTGGAGAAGAGAAGACTCAGTGTGGGCTTCATGGCCATCTTCAATTATATGGAAGTCTGTCATAGGCAGGAATAATTAGACTTGTCCCACTTGGGCCCAGAGAGCAGAACTAGGAGAAACGGGTGGATTGTGTTAATTCGACAAACATTTATTAAGACCCTACTATGAGCAAAGCACTGTCCCAACTTTGATCAGACCTCTTCAGCCTGATTACTGTCTCCAACTTTGACCCCCTTTGCTGGATTCTAACATGTCCTCCTAACACTAAACACATCTTCCAGCCCTTGAAAGGAAGCAGGGCAGGTCAAAGAAAGAACATTCAATTCTTGATTTGTTCTTTGAATTAGAATGGGGGGATCTGGGTTCAAATGTCAAGTCTGTGACTTGAAGGACTTATAGCTTTGGGGAAGTTCCTTTTGGATCTCAGTTTTTTATCCATAAAACAAGGGGGTCAGATAAGACGGTCTCTAAGTTCTCTTCCAGAAATAAATCTATGATCTTAGAGGAGCGTTAAGGGTCCCCAAAGAGAGTCCCCATTTTTCCTTGTTCCTTTTATAGACCAGAGGAATGGTTCCTTTTGATAAGAGTCTATTCTGTCAGTCAACAGTTATCTTTGGACCAGTTCTAGTCACTGGGGATCAATCCGGAGTCCCCTAAGTCATCCCAACAAGGTGAATGTCCTCCATCAAGTCATGAGAGTGCATACAAGACCAGCTCCAGGGGAGGTACCCTGGTTCAAAAAAATCAGAGAGTCCCTGATGCCTCCTGCTACATTTATACGTTTCTTGGGGGCTAATGGTTGATTGTTCGGTGGTCTTTGTTTTGTCTTTCTCCTTTTAATACGACTCTCTTCTGCAATATGATAAATTGTGCTCGAATGTGGAGAATGAGCCCTGTTACACAAAGTTTGGGGATGTTCTCCCAGGTTTCCTAGAGGGGTGCCATGAGCCAGTAGAATGAAGAATCCCTCCGTGTTTACCCCAGCTATCCATATCATGAAATCTCTGACACAAGCTCATCATCTGGAAGCCACTCTTGTCCCTGTTCTACCCCAGAAGGATGCTACTCATTCTGCACCTGCACAGGTTTGGTTGAGCTTAGGATCTCAAGGGGGAAGCATATTCCCATTTCATAGATGGAGACACCAAGGCCCCAGGAGGCCAGCACATCCACTTTAAACAATATGGCAGGCTCATAGTGGAGAGAGGGAGAAAAAAGAAGCAGATGCTGCTGGGGCTTTAGACCTTGTTCTTGACTCCAGGGAACTGTCAGCTCTCTAAAGTGAGAGGTGATCCACCTTAAGGCCCTGATACAGTGTGAGAACAGGCAGAGAAGCCTGGGAAATGCAGACTTAAGAACTGAATTCACAGTTCATGCCTGGATGCCTTAAGTGACTCACTAAACCATTCTGTACCTCGGTTTCCCAGAAGAGTGTATCTGATATTAATGCCCAGGCTGAGGGCTCTATCCTCTCTACTACCTACATGGAGTATGCTACAGACCTTCCCATTTATCCCCATTTTTCCAATCCCCGTTTCCTTTCCCAATAAATATTACAGTTTTTTGTCAGTCTTATTTCCTTTCCACAATGCCCAGTGGCTGGGCATTTCCCAGAATTCATTTTTTATTGCTGTCTCTGCACAGGGCTGAAGGCAGGGGCTATTTCTTCTTGATCTTTGTGTCTCTAATGCCCAGCCCAGTGCCAACAAGCTAATCCAACGCAGTCCTAGGGGAAGCCCTTTGCAGACCCTAAAGCGTAGCGCGCATGCCAGCTCTTCTCCTTGTTCATATGAATAGCAATAAAGAGAATACATTCTTGATGAATGGAAGGGAATGAGCTCCAGAAAGAAGGGTTTGGGGGAAGGCTTTGAGCTTCCTTTGTGCCTGGATTGGAAGGGAGAGCTCTGAGGAGGCTGCCCAGCGGGCATCTTGTAGCCCAGGGAACAGCTGCCCTGGCACCCAGGGCCATCAGGAAGCCCCCGAGGGCGAGGCTATAGCAGGAAAAGGCAAAACGGTCCAGGCTGGATTTCCTCCAAATGCATGTTCTCTCCTCTTCCTGGGTGCTCAGCATTGGCCACAAGGAGGTCTTTATTCTCCCCAGATGGCCTCTGTGGCACTCTCAGAGGGTCCGGTTTCGCCGGTTTGGGTGGTGGAAATGAAGGGGAAAAAGTAAGGAATGAGGTGACTTAGAACAGGCAGGTACCCCCAAAGCACAAAATCTCCTCTTTTCTGGACTGCTGGGTCTCAGGATGACTGGTGTGGCCCGTCTGTTCCCCCTTTCCTTCCTCAAGTCCCCCAATCCACCTGCCTTCCCCCACCCGACGAATCCCTCCCTCCTTCCTGAAAAGATGGAGGCTCTTCCTCAGGCTCCCTCCTCTCTCATTTTTGCCTGCTTCTGTCTTCTTCCCTTTGCCCAGAAATCCTCCCAGCGGGAGACGTCCTGCCCCGAGCTGCCCTGCCCTGAGCTGCCCAGAGCCAGTTCGGTTTATTCCCCACTCTCCATCTCCTCTCCAGATGCCCTGCCACCAGGGAAGGAGACCCTCTGGCCCACACCAGCCTTTCCCTTTCATTTCTGCTTCTGGAGCCATCCTCAGATGGAAATGGCCATTTTTTTTTTCACTAGAGAAGGGACGTCCATCCACTCCTCTGAGCCATCCTGCAACCTTTGAAGTCACTCCCTGGTCCCCAGCCTGGAGGTGCCTCTCTCTGTTAGAGCCCCAGACCCTGGAGGGCAGGGGCTGCCCAGGCTTCTGTATTTGCATCTGCCGGGCTTGGCGTACAGGAATCACTTCCTCGTCCTTCATACAAATCCTCCGCATTTGGAACATCGGCTGCATCCTCCCCCCTTTGGTTCTGTGTCAAGGGATGGAGTGCTTGGATCCCCCTCCTCTCCCATCTCTTTTAGGAGCCTGCGTGGCCCCATGATCATTCTCTTCTCTCATTTTGTTCCGTCTGTCCTTCTCTCCTTTGCTGTCTAAAACTTGCCCAAATGCCCCGCATCTTTTTTTATCCTTTACCTTCTCTTCTGTCTTAGAATCAATACTTGTTATTGGCTCCAAGGCTGACAAGCACTAAGGGCAAAGCAATGGGGGTTCAGTGACTTGGCCAGGGTCACACAGCTGGGCAGTGTCAGCTCACATTTGAACCCAGGACCATCCATGGAGCCCTTTCTTCCATCTCTTTTGGGAGCTTCTCCCTTCAAGCACTCCTTTTCTCTCATTTTTTTCATTCAGCCCTTTTCTACAGGCTCCTTCTCTGCGCTCTGAAAACTTGCTCAAGGACCCTTATCTTCTAACAACAAAACCAGAAAGCCTTCTCTTTGGAGGAAAGCCAGGCTTGAAGATGGGAGGTCCTGGGTTCCAATCTGACCTCAGACACTTCCCAGCAAGTCACTCAACTCCCACTGCCGGATCCCATACGGTTTTGGTTCTCAGAAGGTAAGGGGTTAAAATGTGAGCACCTTCCCTTCCCCTGCTGCTGTGGCCCCATTAGACAGCCATCTTGCGCTCTCCAGGCAGCAGAATATAAAGTCCTTGAAGGCAGGGACTCTGGTTTGGGGCTTTGTGCCTCCTCCGAGGACCCAGCACAGAGCGTGGCACATTTGACTAAACATAGTGAGCTGCTGTCCCCAAGCTCTGAGTCCTCCTGCGGCTGCCCGAGGGAGGAAATCGGGCTTGGAGGTGGACACGGGAAGCCATGAGCCAGTGCCCAGCATCCCAGCAACCCGAGGACCCAACGGGCTGTCTCCATCCTCCCTCAGGGAAGGGAGCCCTCCAGGGGCTCAGGCCAGGCACGCCAGTCCAGAAAAGATGCCCCAGAAACCGTTTTGTGCCTTCCGGTTCCAAGTCACATCATTCCCCCCCCAAACTGGAACTCGGATCCCCAAGATTGGGCCTCTCCCCCTTTCCACTGATGGAGACAGTCTGATGGAATGTCAGCAGAGCAGAGAGGGACCTTGGACGAGAGGACACAGAGCATCAAGGCCCAAAGGAGGGGGTCATCTAGTCTCTTCCTTCACTTTGCAGAGGGAGAAACTGAGCTCCTTGAGGGGGTGTGGCGCCTCCGGCATCATAGCCAGTAAATGGAAGGTGTTTGGGGGAGGGAGGGGTGAGAACTGGCTCTGAGATCAGAAGCCTCCGACCTCGGATTAGCACTTGCTTCTCTGTGCCTCAGTTTTCCTGCCTGTAGAAAGGGACCATTCATGCTTGTGTCCCCTTCTTCAGACACCTCAAAAGACAGCTCTTTGACTCTAAAGCTCGGGGCTCTTTGCACAGCTCACCTGGGCCGGGCAGAACATTTCTTTCTCCCCTCGTCTGGTCGTTGTCCCATCCCTCCCCACCCCCTTCCGCATCACGACTGCACGGGAGCCTGGGATGAGCCCGGAAGGGGGACAAAGCCACTGACCTGCCATCCTGGGCTGCCTTCCCAGCGCGGCGCTCTCTCCGTTCCAGATGGGGTCTGGGCAGGATTTGGAAGGGTCCCTTTGAAGGGTACAAGGGAGCGTCCTTGGAGCGACGCTCCTAGTCCTCCAGGGCGGGAGGGGCCAAGGGGAGCGTCTCCCCAGGGCTCCTCGCTGGCTTTTCGGAGGGAGAAGAGCAATTGCTTTTGGCAGCTCTTCCCGGCCTTGCTAATTGGGCTGCGGGAAGGATCCAGGGCAGGGGGCTCAGCATCCGGAGGCAAGGCACAAGTTCGGACCGGGGCGGGGCGCCCAGTTCAGCCGCCCAAGGCTCTCTGAATATTCCCGGAGGCACCTGGACAGAAGAGAGTCTTCTCGCCCCGTCCCAGTCCTCGAGGACTGCCTCGGGCTGTGCTGGGCGGTGGGTGGTTGCCTGCCAGTATGCCTTGGCCCCGGGTCCTCATCCCTCCATCTCCCCGGCGCCTCCCCTCTCCGAGCCGTCTTAGCTCCTGCCCTGAGGTGGTTGTGGGAGGCGGAGAGGGGGCTGTCGGGTCCCTTCTCCGAGCTTCGAGAGCCCTCGTCGTCCGGCCGGACCCCGCCCCCTTCGGGTCTGCTGCGTCCTAGTGCGTGCCCTGGGGTCTCAGGGCGAGCTCTAAGGCTGCGCGCAGCAACTCGCCCTTTGCCTTCGCCGGGCTAGAAGACGCCGTGCCCCGTCGTCATGGTGACCTGCTCACACCTGTCCCAGGCCACCGCTGGAGGGGAGCTGACCACATCGCCAGCGCCCGGGAGAAGGCTGGAGGCTTCCTTCTCTGTGCCTCCCCACCTCCACCCCAGAAGCGTCCTGAAAATGAAGCTCTCCAGTCCCTGGCAGCTTCCCTTCTCTATTGGCTGCTGCTAGCGTCTCACTCCCTGAAGGGGGCTTTTGAATGACGAGAGGTAGAGCTGCAAGCCAGAGAGGAGACCATGGAGTCCAGCCTCCTCATTTCTCCTCCTGGGGAAACCGAGGCCCAGGGCAACCCAGCCTGGCTCTTCCGACTGCCTATCCATAGCTTTTTTTCTATGAGAACGCACTGCCTCCCTTAAAACCACGCGCAGAGCTGTATTGATGGGACTCATTTTGGAGGAGACTGTGGATGTGGGGGAAAGAATTCTTGTACAAATGAAGGCTCTGGAGCTGGCCTGCCTGGGTTCTGCCACTCACCACCTGACGAATTTAGAGGACTCATTTTCCTCCTCTGCATCCCGGGAGCCTCCGATAAGATGCCCTCCGAAGTGGCTTCCGGCTCTAACCTTAGGATACTTTTTTCTTTTTTTGCCCCGTAGCCCAGAGATCTAAAGAGGGTGGGTTTCCGTTGGATAAAAAGGAAGGGCTTTGTCATTATTAGAACCCAGTCCACGTGGAAAGGGCTGCCCTGGGACGTGGAAGGGACTCCTCCCTGGACTTTCACAGCATCAACTAGATACTGGCTGGCCACATAGGTGGGCAGGGGGAAAGGAAATTTCTGCTCTAGACAGGAAATGCTCGATGATGACAGGCAGCAAGATGGAGTGAAGAGTCCCGGCTTTAGAATCAGAGGCTCTACGTTCAAATCCAGCCTTGATAACATGTTTAAAACTCACTTTTATGAGTTGCGACAATTTTTTTTGGGGGGGGGAGCTCTATGGACTTCTGTTTTCTCATCTGCAAAAGGGGATCAGGCTGGATGAGTTCTAAGGGACCTCTTTGTTATCACAGTGCTTCCAAGACTTGAAGACAGACCTCAAGGATTCCCTCCACACCCTACTCCCTCCACTTTCTCATGTCTGGGTTAGTACCCTCAACCTAATCTATCTTGTTCTCCTATAGCTCCTCCCCCTCCCTGTATCTCCTCCATCGAATATCTCTGGCCTCAGTTTCTTCCTCTGTAAAACTGGGACATTGGACTAGACGACAGACTAAAGACCTCTTTGGCTGTAGATCCTAGGGTCATCCAGAATTTGCGGGTTCGGTTACTGAAGGCTTTAGAAGCCAAGAAGAGATTGGTGTTGACACATAGGGGAGAGGACAGAAATTTGACCCTTAAGGCTTTTAAATGTCAACCATACCTTTGGTAGAGAAAACATTCTTCCTTCTTAATGCCTCAGGGCATCCACTAGGACTTCATTCAGCTTCATAGGAGCTTCCTTGCATTAGGCTATAGTTGGTCCCCTTTACTGATGGGGGGAGGAACAGAAATATTAAATGATTTGCACAAAGAAGCAAAAAAACCCAGGGCAGGGTCCACTTTCCCTCCCCTAGGCTCATGTGCCTACCAGTGGGTACACATATATATGTATGTATGTGTATGAATGCTTAGAGAACCTTCGATTCAGCCAGGCCAGAAATGGAGATCACTATCATTCTGAAGGTTATCAGCTGGGTATTCTGGAGATATCCGGGAGCCCCAGGCTGGTTCAGAGCACAAACACTGGTGCTTATATATGTGGAAGCCAGAACCACATTCTACTGGCCTTCTTGTGCCCTCAGATTCCATCATTGACTGACATCTGCTTTCTGAGAGCTCACTGGGTATTCCTAGAGGAGCTGATCTCTGCCCCAGAGAGATGCTGTGCTCACTCTCTGCCCTGCTCTTCCCCTCTAGAAAAACAACAGTAATGAGCAGCAGGGGTGTCCTTCACTGTGGACAGAATCACACATTGCAAAGGGCCAGCCTGTGAGATCTGAGCTGTAAGAGCTGAAAAGCTATGAGGGCCAAAGAGAGCACACAGAGATGACAGTAACAGTAATGACAGCTCCCATTTTTAGACTGCTCCAGGGGAAGGAAGGAAGGAAGGAAGGAAGGAAGGAAGGAAGGAAGGAAGGAAGGAAGGAAGGAAGGAAGGAAGGAAGGAAGGAAGGAAGGAAGGAAGGAAGGAAGGAAGGAAGGAAGGAAGGAAGGAAGGAAGGAAGGAAGATAGAAAGGAAGGAAGGAAGGTAGAAAGGAAGAAAGGAAGGAAAGAAAGAAGGAAGGAAGGAAGACAGGGAGGGAGGGAGGAAGGAAGGAAGGTAGAAAGGTAGAAAGGAAGGAAGGAAGGAAGGAAGGAAAGAAGGAAGGAAGGTAGGTAGGTAGGTAGGAAGAAAGGAAGGAAGGAAGGAAGGAAGGTAGGTAGGCAGGAAGGTAGAAAGGTAGAAAGGAAGGAAAGAAGGAAGGAAGGAAGGAAGGAAGGAAGGAAGGAAGGAAGGAAGGAAGGAAGGAAGGAAGGGAGAGAGGGAGGAAGGAAAGAAGGGAGGGAGAAAGGAAGGAAGGAAGGAAGGAAGGAAGGAAGGGAGGAAGGAAGGGAGAGAGGGAGGGAGGAAGGAAAGAAGGAAGGAAGGGAGAGAAGGGGAAGGAGGAAGAGAGTGGAGGAAAGAAGGGAAGGAGAGAAAAGAGAGGAGGCAAGAATAGAGGAATAAGGTCTACATAGGACTTACTGTGTGCCAGGTGGTATTCCAAGTCCTTTATAAATATTATCTCACATGATCCTGACAACAATTTTGGGAGGTAAGTGCTATTATTACCCTTATTTTTACAGTTGAGGAAACTGAGACAGATAACCGTTAAGGGACTTGTGCAGGGTCATACAGTGTCTAAGAGACCAAATTCAAATTCAGATCTTCAAGACTCCAGATCCAGCAAAGGTTTCCATGTTCAGCCTCAGGGTGTATGAGGAGGAAATAACGGAGCTGAGGGTGGAGAGCATTCCAAGAGGATGAGCTGGCTTATTCTGCAGAGAGTGAGGAGGTTCTTAATGAATGTTTGCTGAGTGGAAACACAACCACCCCTCTGATCACTAAGAGCCCACGCTGCTGTGGCTAGTCACAGAGTGAGTGCCTTAAGGTGAGGCTGAGAGGTAATCCCAGTGCGAATGGCCATCCTCACTCTCTAGGAAGAGGAGGCTGCAGGATTCCACACTAGCTCTCCCAATCTGAGCTGGATGCTCTTCCCATTGTCCTTGGCCACGTCCCTTGCACTGGGCCAGTCTGCAGAGGTGGATGCGCCTGTTTCACTAGAGCCCGGGACTTACACAGTCACTGTTTGCAATTTCATGGGCCTGCTTCACCCTCCTCCTTCTCTGAGGCCGCCTTGGTGCTCCATCTCTCCTTGGGGTGCGGAGTGTGTGCTCAGCTAGATCTCAATGGGGAGAAGGTCTAGCCTGCCATGTCACTGCTCTTGTGTCCCAGAAGTCCCCAATGGAGAACCAAATGCTTTGTTCCCTCGTGGCTGGGTTGAAGCATCAGCAAACACGCAAGGGAAGTGGGACTTGGAGCAAGGGATCCTCTTCTTGGCTCCTAAATCACTGCTGCTGCCCTGCTCACATAGAAGGCTGAAAACGCCAACACACCGCTGCTTTGAAGACCAATCTCATAGTCCTAGACCCAAATGAGGCCATGGATGCAAAGGCCTTAAAAGCATTTAAGAAAGGGGCAGCTCAGTGGATGGAGAGTCGGGCCCAGAGATGGGAGGTCCTGGGTTCAAATCTGACCTCAGACACTTCCCAGCTGTGTGTCCCTGGACAAGTCCCTTGACCCCCTTGCCTAGCCCTTACCCCTCTTCTGCCCTGGAGCCAATACACAGTACTGATTCTAAAACAGAAGGTCAGGGCTAGAAAGTCAATTCTCCAACTATCGTTAGCCTTGACCACCGTGGAGAGGGCTGTGGCTAGAGCAAAAGGCATGGATGGTGCTCGCCAGGGGCTCTCTAGCCTGAATGGTCATTTCCTGGGCCAGACTCGCTCCGGCTTCATGCCAAAGTCTTCCCTCATCTGTACCTCGATGTCTGCGTGCTGTTTCCTCTATCAGATTGGGAGCTCCTGGAGGGCAGGGACTATTTTTGCCCTTTCTTGTAAATCTGGCGCTGAGACCAAAGCCTGGCATATCATTTCTTCAGTCATTTTTCAGTTGTGTCCAATTCTTTGTGACCCCATTTTGGGTTTTCTTGACAGAGACACTGGAGTGGTTTGTCGTTCCCTTCTCCAGCTCATTTGACAGATGAGGAGACTGAGGCACACAGAGTTAAGTGACTTCCACAGGATCACACAGCTAGGAAGCGTCTGGCACTGGATTTTAATTCAGGAAGAGCTTCCATGCCTCCAAGCCCAGGTCTCTATCCACTGCACCACCTAGCTACCCTCCAGCGCAGAGCAGGTCCTTAATAAATGCCAGTTGGCTTGACAGCTGTGTGGGTATGTGAGCCTCCTTCTTTCCCCCTGTGTGAGCAGCTGGTTCCCCTTGGCGTCAGGGAGCTGGCAGAGTTACTGGGTGCACAGGGCACTATGTCAGACACTGGCATTCACCACAGATTGTTCAGGAAAAAGAACACCAGGTCTGGAATCAGGAGAGCAGAATTCAAATCCTAGCAGGGGCACTTCCTCACTGGATGGTCCCAGGCAAGCCTCACTAGGGTCCAGAGGAAACCCTACTGCATTTGGAGAGGACCTGAGTTCCACTCCTGCCTTTGGCACTTACTATTTTCATTATGTTGGGCAAGTTCTTAGACCTCTGCATGCCTCAGTTTCCTGCTCTGTAAAAAAGAAGATGCTGCCCTCTAGGGTCCCTCTCAGCTCTAAATCCTCCATGGTCCTTGCAGATTTCATCAAGGGTGACCGACAGATGGTCTCCTTCCTCTTGAGAAACTCCCATAGGTGCCTTTCTGCAGCCGCCATAGCTGTGGTCTAGACTGGGCTGACATAATTGCTCCATCTCAGAGCTCATCATGATGACTAGATATTAGTGTAATTTTCTGAACTTTCAGAGAAGCACATCTTCATGGAGCGCCCCTTGTCAGAATGTCAATTTCTTATTTCCATCAAACTCTCGAAGTGCTCATAATAGCCTTAGGTGACAGCTGGGAGGGCCCTCAGAGCTGGTGGAGCTGAACCTCCTCACTTGGGGGAGAACTCTGAAAGCCTGAAGATGGGATGAAATCCGGCTGAGGAAGCGCCAGGCTCAGGGTTGGCACTACATCCTTGGGGTCCAAATCCAGGGTTCTTTCTCTGCATCACAGATTTTTATACCAAGTAATTTCCATTTTCTCCTGGGAGACAAAACCTGGGTTTTCCCTCTTTATATCTGTTTCATTCTCATTGTGTCCCTTTTCTATATTTGCTCCATAAGGTCTTAAATTGCTTTCACTTTCTTATAGATGTTCAGCCTCCCAACCAGGCGTGGGCTGGTAAATGTTTAACTTCCAGCTTCCTGGAAGAGAACATGTACTCACTTTTAAGTTCAATGTGCATTATTAGCATTTTCTCCATCACTTTCTAATTCTAGGAAAGCAATAAAACAATCCATCCAACCCCGACTTGTAGTGTTTGTTGATTTCTGAGGTATAAATGCTCACACTGAAAATTTAACAATTGGCTTTCCATGAGCTAGCAAGAGCTGCCTCTAGCCTTCTACCCACTGCTCCCATCCCACCTTCTGAAATACTTTATTTTATTTTATTTTATTTTATTTTATTTTTTAAAAACCCTTACCTTCCATCTTGGAGTCAATACTGTGTATTAGCTCCAAGGCAGAAGAGTGGTAAGGGCTAGGCAATGGGGGTCAAGTGACTTGCCCAGGGTCACACAGCTGGGAAGTGTCTGAGGCCAGATTTGAACCTAGGACCTCCCGTCTCTAGGCCTGGCTCTCAATCCACTGAGCTACCCAGCTGCCCCCTGAAATACTTTTTTAGAAGGAGTTAGAATGCCAGAGAATGCCAGTAGAGCCTGGCCTTCATGCTGGTAATTCATGACTTTAAGTAAGAAATTTTCAGACTTCCCAAGAACGTGAGAGTCTTCAGGTTGGAAGGCCTTTTGGAGGTCATCTAGTCTGACTTGTTCTAGAGGCCTCAAACCCCCCTACGGAATCCCTGACAATGGGGTCATCTAGTTTCTGTCTTCTGAAGGCTTCCAGTGAGGGGAAGTTCCTTACTTCCTGTGCAGCCCGTCCCATTCTTGAGATTGTTTCCAAGTTATTCTTCGCAATGAGCTGAAATCTGCCTGTCTGCAGCTTCCATACTGCTTCTTGTTCTGTCCCATGGGGCCAGGCAGAGCCAGTCTTCCATGGAAGAATTCATCAAATACTTGGAGACAGTTCTCAGGTCTCCCCCCACCCCAAATTCCTGTCTTCTCTTTTCTAAACTAAGCACGCCCAGTTCTTTTGCCTCCTCCTTACATGGAACAATCACCAATCATCTCCCCATCCTGATCATCCTCTGGACACTCTCCAGTTTGTCCTTGACCTCTCTAAAACATGGGGTCAAAATGGAAAATGTTACTCTAGATGGGATCTCACCAGGTTGTGGCACTGTCCCTTGATGCCACCATATCTCCTTTTTTGTTTAAACCCTTCCCTTCCATCTTGGAATCCATACTGTGCATTGGCTCCAAGGCAGAAGAGCAGTAAGGGCTAGGCAATGGGGGTCAAGTGACTTGCCCAGGAAGTGTCTGAGGCCAGATTTGAACCTAGGATTTCCCGTCTCTCCGCCTGACTCTCAATCCACTAAGACACCCAGCTGCTGCCCCCTGTTATATCTCACAACAGAGCCCAAGATTATATTTTAATTTTATCTTAATTTCAGTTCTAAGACAGAAGAGTGGCATGGTATGGCAGGCAATTGGGCTTAATTAACTTGTCCGGGATCACCCAGCTAGGAAGTGTCTAAGGCTAGATTTGAACCCAGGACTTCCTGTCTCTGAGCCTGGCTTTCTATCTACTGAGGCACCTTGCTGCCCCAACACTGCTGATTTATAATGAGGTCCTCATCTTTTCACATGAACTGTGATCCAGCCATAACTCCGCCATTCTGTACTTGTGAAGTTGACATTGTGAACCCAACTGGACTCTATTTTACATTTGCTACAGAACTGTACACAGTATATATAGATCTCGGTTTGATAGTCCCGCCATCATCATCAATCAAGGCATAAAAGAGGGAAATCCACATTTGCCAAAGATGTTCGCCTCCATGATGGAGGAGATTCAGCATGGCGTTCCCATGGAAGAGGAATTCTCCCTGGAGGATGGGCCATGTGGCCATCCTGATGGTGGAGGGCAGAACCAACCCTAGTTCCTTCTGAAGACAGGAGATAACCAGACAGAGAGCCAGAGTGCCCTCCTCCTAGTGGGATTCAACCTACATAAGGATACTCCCCCAGCACCCTCTCCTTCCTTCTTCAATGGACTCATCTCCCATGACCTATTCTTCCACCCCTTCTTGGTCACACATTGGAGATGGTCATAGCCTGGATCTTGTCTTCCCCCACAAAGACTTCCATATTCATGAGCTCTAAAATTCCCTTCTCAGATCATGGTGTTATTATTTGACTTCTCCCTCTGCCTTGCTACCCGAAACTCTGTTCTCTGTCCTCATCACAATGGCATTCAGTCTGTCTCTTCTTCACTTCTTTCCTAAGCCATTGCCCTCTGGGGAGAATGGACCAGGTGTCTACTAAGCACCTACTGTGTGCCAGGCATGCTATTAAGTGTTTTACAAAAATGATTTCATTTGATCCACACAGGACTCTGGGAGGGAGATGTTTTTAGGTGCTATTATTATTGCCATTTCACTGTTGAGGAAATTGAGGCAGCCATAGGTAAGAGGCCTTGTCCAAGGTCATGTTGAAATTAAGTGTCAGAGCCAGGATTTGAAGCTAGATTCTTGAATTCCTGAATCTCGTACTCTGCCTGCTAGCACAAGGGTTTTTAAAGCGGGATCCTACAGATTTCTGGAAGTTTGTAGATTTAGATGGGAAAAATGACATCTTTATCTTCATCAACTTTTGATGTCCTTTACAATCTTGTACATTTTACTAATTTAAAGCTATCACTCTGAGAAGGGACCGATAGGCTTTGCTAGATTGCCTAAGGGGGCTGTAAATTTAAAAAATTAAGAACCCTGGTGCTTTGAATTAAGTGGAAGGATTTTTCAGACTGGGAGTTCCCCACCTTTACTATCATGCCCCCCCCCCCAAGAAATCCCCTTCCTAAAAAGCCCAGGATCCTTGCTTCCCTGAGCAAAGATAAAAAAGGACCCCAAGTTTGCTTTTAAGGGGTTCATGGATTAGTAGGGTGCAATATGGCACCAGCAGAAAGAAGCATGGTATGGCAAAAAGAAAGCAGAACTTGGAAACAAAGGGACTGGGTTCAAGTAGCGACTGCTACCTACTTATTTACTCCTTGGATGACTTTAGGTGAATTATTTCACCTCTAGGCTTTCTTTTTATTTTTCCCTCATCTGTAAAATGGGGGTTGGAGGTGATGGCTTCTATGAAAGGATCACCCTATATCCATGGCAAAGTGTGACAAGGGCAGGGGAAAGACAAAGGGTTAGTGCAGTATTTATTCTGTATGCACAACCCATTGTTTATAATTAAGATTCTCTGGAGCCTGTATCTTAATTCATGGTTACTTATTAAATTATTAAAATTTTATTAAATAATAAAAAAGAAAAAATAATAAAAAAGAGAAAGAAAAGGCACCGGCCACCTGTGGCCAGCCACTGTCCCCCTCCACCACCACCACATTTAGAACGATGGCACGCGGTGCAGTTCTCTGTTGTCCATTTTTCTGTGCTTGACTTTGACTAACTTACTTAGATGCTTCACTAGCCAAAAGGCTTGTTTACAAATAAACAAAGAACTTTCTCCATCTTCATTCATTCATCAAGGGGGGGATGAAACAAGGCTAGAGCCTCAATCTTAAGACTTCACTTTGCCTTGAAAACCCCAGGGTTGTCTTGGGGTGCCCCCAAAGGGGCACGGTTTGATATTAAATTTCCACTCCATGCATCCTGATGCAGGAGGGGGGGGGGGAGCTCTTCCATTCCCCTTTGACCTCCCAATGCCACATGATTTGCAAGCAGATTTTGTGTGGTTTGTTAGGGGGGCACGACTGCTCTCCCCACTTTTCAAATGAAGAGGATGGTCATAAGCTGACTCACTTCTAGGATCAGTTCTCTAAAAATTCCACCGACTGAGGCCAGACTTATTTACTAAGGAGTCACAAGCTTAGCCAAATCTACTCAAGGCTACCTACCCTGTGCAAGGATGGCATTGTATGGAGCACCAGTGGGCATGAGGATAAAACAAAAGAATCTGCTCTCAGGGAGCAGACTCTGAAATGGGGCAAATGGTTAGGGTCCCAGATTTGAAGTGGCTCCCCCCCACCCTCTTTTTAAACCCTTACCTTCTGTCTTGGAATCAATATTGTGTATTACAAGGCAGAGGAGTGGTTAGGGCTAGGCAATGGAGGCCAAGTGACTTGTCCAGGGTCACACAACTAGGAAGTGTCCCCATTTGAACCCAGGTCCTCCTGACTCCCGACTTGGTGCTCTATCTCTCGTGCTACCTAGTTGCCCCAACAAAGCCCTTCTCTTTAAACCTCTGCCCTCTCCACATGATTATTCTTGATGAAGAATATCATATGGTTTGTTTCCTCATCGTGTTCTAAGCTTTATAAGAGTTCTGTTCTTTCTCCACATACATTCATGGTCTCAGAATCATAACTAGGAAACATAAATGGAATCCACATTTGCAGCTGGGGTGAGGGGGGGCACTTTCATTTTTTCTTTAGAAAACAATCAGAGATTGATTGGGAAATGGCTAGACAAACTGCTCCGTGAACGTAATGGAATGTTATAATGTAGTACAAAACAATATGATGAATACCAAAATTTTTTTTATTAAAAAAAGGAGGGGAGGCAGCTGGGTAGCTCAGTGGATTGAGAGCCAGGCCTAGAGATGGGAGGTCCTAGGTTCAAATCTGGCCTCAGACACTTCTCAGCTGTGTGACCCTGGGCAAGTCACTTGACCCCCATTGCCTACCCTTATCACTCTTCTGCCTTAGAGCCAATACATGGTATTGACTCCAAGATGGAAGGTAAGGGTTTAAAAAAAAAAGGAGGGAAAAGGTTAACAAAACTAGATAATACCTCCAAAGAGTGATGTTAGATGGGGTGTTCATTCCCATGGTCCCCCATCCCTGCAAAAGAGCAGCAGGTGGTACCAAGTGTCTTCTCCATCTCTTCTTTAGGACCAACTTGGTCATTCTAAGTTCGAAGTCTTCCCTTTTTCGTTGGTGGCCATTGCGCCCACTGTTTTCCTGGTTTGGCTTACTCTACTTACGTGGCAGCTCTCCACACTTTTCTGAATTCTTCACCTTGTGAACTTTAAAAATTATTCCACCCTACACAGACAGTACTTTAGGGGAAGATAAAGTTGTAATATCCTGATTGAACAATGAAGGTACTTAGTTCCACCTTATAGTGAAGCTAGAACAGTAAGCGGTCTATTTTTAGACCTCAATACAAAAAGGTGTTAAGTAACTATGAAGGTTAAATTAATCACAAAAAGGTCAAGTAACTAACAAAAGGTGAACTTAACAAAGAAGTGTGAAGAAGCTCAAAATATATAATCTAACCAGAGAAGGTGAGCACTAAAGAATGGGCAGTCCTGGAGAAAAGTGTCTGCTGTGATTGGTAGATGTGAAAATTTAGGAGAGGTGACACAAGAGAAGGTCTTTAAAAAGAGGATGTAAAGGCCAGAAAGAGATTCCGACATATGGGAAGTTCAATGGTGGAACTCGGCCTGGAGGAGCTCAATCAGACAGCTTCCTTGAGATGGTCTCTTGGTGACTTGGATAAGACTGACTTCCTTTTCCCTTAGGCTCAGGGAGGCCATTTTTGCCAAGGCCTTTAATTCCTGCCTGGCTCAGCCTGAGTCGGAGCAGTTTAAATGAACTCTTTCCTCTTTCTCTCTCTTCTCCTTAATTCCTTCTCTCTCTATTAATTAAAATCACCATAATTTCCCAGCTGATTTGGGTATTTTATTATTTGGGATTTTCCCCTGGCAACCAATTAATTTAGATTTTAAGTCAAAATGCTAAAATCATCCTTTACAACCTTCATCGTTTCTTAGAGAAAAACCATTTTAAAGGGATAATTCAGTTCATCCACCTTGTTAACAGCCTGCTATGGTTGTGGTACAAAAATCCTGGGGTCTGGAGATGATTTTGCAGGTGGGGATCTCAGAGAGTTAGTGGACAGTGACAGGTTTGGAAGGAGAGAATCTGCTTCTGGAGTTGTTTGCACAACTGTAAAGTGAGAAGATGGCTTCCATGAGCCCCAGGGCCCCCTGCCAGCACGTACATCTTCAAATTGGATGAGAAATACAATGGCCTGGAGAAAAAGGGGCCCTTTGCTGCCCTTGGGATTAGGGCAAATTTCCAAGGACCCAGAGCCATGGAGTGACCCCATTTCTGAGGGGTCTTCCTCCTTGTTCCCTTTCTGGGGGCTCTGGAACCAGTCCCTCACAGCCTCACAGAACCCTCCCTTGGGGAGAAGGGATCTGCTTCCATGGCAGCCTCCAGAGGCACTGTCCGAGGCAAACGCCACCTGGTCATTGCCAAGCTCTGCCTCCTCTTTGTCCTCTGCTAGAGCTACTACATGTCAAAGGGTGTTACCACTCAAGGCACTGGCACTATGGAATGGCTCAGCATCAGAATGGTGATGGCTCATTAGCAAAGCAAGGCTAACTCGATCTTGCTGCTGCCTCACTATGACTCCCCAAGAACTCCTGGGCCTTTCCGTGCACCCTGCCGCTGCCCTCTCCCCTCTCCCGGAGAACAGGGGCTTTGTGCCGGCAGGGACTGTCTGCCTCTAGTCTCCTGCATAGCCCTCCACACACAGTAACTGATTAATGATCATTTCCTCTCCTCCCTTTGGCCTTTCCTCTTCTCCCTCCCTTCTTTCCTTCCCCTTTTCTTTCCTTCTCTCGTCCTCCCAGCTTTCTTCCCTGCCCTCCATTCTCTCTCTCTCCCTCGCTCTCGTTTTTATTCCTCCTTCAGTCTGTGCTCACAGTTAGGCACCTTGGTTGGATCCGCCATCATCTGACCTCCGCTGGCACAGTCTTTAAAGCCAAGTCATTGAAAAAAATGTAAAAAGTGAGCTGTCAGGTAGCATAGTGGATAGAGTACCAAGTCCTGGGTTCAAATCTCACTTGATACTTCCTAGCTTTGTGCCCCTGGACAAGTCACGTAACTCCCGATTGCCTAGTCCTCGCCACTCTTCTGTCTTAGAATTAATACCAAGACAGAAGGCGAGGGTTTCACATTTAAACAGAATGCACGCTCTACGTTTTTCTGTTCAGAGAGAAGGGAATGGGCCCAAGGGCTTGCAATGATCTGGGAGGCTCCGAGGACTCCAGCTGGCCATCAATATCTGAATACCTGAAATACGGCCCCTTAGAGATTCATTCCTTTGGGTCAAGTATGGTCTCCTCCCTCTGGGCAGTTTTCTCAAAATGCAAATAAGCAATAAAATACACATCTATGATGCAATTAACTGTTAGAAGGGATGGTGCATTGAGTCCTAATAGCATACTTTGAATTAATTTCATTTTTAAAAACCCTCATCTTCCTCTTAGAATCCATACTGTGTGTCAGGGCTGGGCAATGGGGGTGACGTGCCCTGCCCAGGGTTACCCAGCTGGGGCGTGTCTGAGGTCACATTTGAACCCGGGCCCTCCCGTGTCTGGGCCGGTACTCTCTCTACTCTACGATGAAGACTCCTCCAGATGAGCCTTGCTGGGGCCTGGGCTTGCAGCTAGCCTGTGCCAGATGGGGAGTCCCCTACGACGGATGGACCCTCCGGTAGGTGCTGGGGCCACAAAAAGGTAAGAGACGTTTCTGCCTTCAAGGACCTCCCAGTCACTCAGCCACTGCCCCGAAGGTGGAATCAACATCCTTTATTGCAGACCCAGAACCCAGCAAGCACTCTTCACACCACAGATCACACCAGCTTCCAGACAATGGGCCAGGAGGCACTTCCGCTTCCACGGAGAGAGCGGAGGCCGAAGGCCCCTCCTTGAGGGCCCAGGTGGGGCCGCAGCATCAGAAGCCGGCGGGCACAGTGGGCACGTGGCACGTGACCTGGAAGTCGGGGACTTCCGCTCCAGCCTGGCCTGATGGCCAAGAGCGGGCGATCCTGGCTCTGCCCCTTCCCCTCGGGGGCCTCAGTTCCTTCATCTCTAGAGAGAGGGCGCCCGGAGGTGGGTGTAGCCGCGTCCAAGTGCTGCCCGTTGGGAATCTTCCCCTCTAAGCCTAGGGGGTAGCAGCTGAAGCAGGGAACGTCCCCAGCCCAGACCGTGACTGGCCCTGGCACCTGGCCCCCTTCCTGGCCACGGCTTGGCCCAGACCGTCTCCTTTTGGCTCCTGCCCATCTCCCCGCTCTGCCAGGCTCTCGACCAGACCCGTCGGCCCGGCTCGTTCCCTCCTGGCGGGGAGGGGTGGCATTTCTGGAGGCCTCCGAGCGGCAGAGCCCGCGGGCACGAGAGGAAGATGGCCTCGAGGCCAGATGCGGGACTTGGCGGCATAGTCGGGCACGGTGCCAGGCCTGAATCCTCACACACAGCCCGTCAGGCCCCGGGAATGGAGGGAGGAAGAGCCGGGCCACCGGCTGGTGTGGGCAGACACAGAGGGGCGGAGATGGCCGCTCTGCCAGCGTGCACCAACGGGGGCTTCCTACAGGCCATTTGGGGAGGCACAAAACAAACCCCAGTCCCCGCCCTCAGGAACGTGCCTCAGCCAAGCCGCCAAGCATCCGAGCGAGGGCCCCGAGGCACGAGAAGCCACCAGCAAGCGCTGACGTCGGAAGAGGGACGAGGGAAGTCCCAGGGTCTCTGCAGGCCGTCCAGCAGGGGTGCCCCATTGAAGAAGGTGCCATGCTCGGTGGGCAGAGCAGAATCGCAGCAGCTCCAGGGCCCGCTGAGCCCATGCAGAGGAGAGCCTCGGCTCCCGTGGTGGCGCACACACACACGCACGCACACGCGCACACACACACACACACACACACGCACACACACGCACACGCTCTCTTCCAGGGCGAAGGACAACGACCTTCTCGTGGGCAGTGCCAGGAACTAGCGGTCATGGCTGGGACTAAGGCAGAGGGAGGAGGGGCTGTGAGGGTCGGGCACCCACACGCAGACACCCCAGAGTGACTGTGGGGAGGGAGAGAATTGGGGGCGACCAGGGCGCTGGGGATCCCGGCATCAATGGCAGAAGAGGGAGACTCACAGGCCCTGAGGAGATGGGCAGCGGCGTCAGGAGGGCATGCACGGTCTGGGACGCGTCCCCTCGCCCCGCACAGGGTGCCACCAGGGCCACGGCCCCATCAGATTCTCCGTTATGGGAGGCTAGCCCAGGAGCGCTAGGGAGAGGCCCCCCCCCCCCAGTCCCTCCGGTTCGGGGTGTGAGTGGGGGGAAGAGAGCACACAGCAACCCCTGTTTTTCTTTTCTTCTCCGGGGGCACCAGAACCTGCCCCAAGCAGGATTCCTGTGATTTCGGGGCCAGGACCGCCCAAGCCAGGCTCTTTGGGAGCTTTCTTGGGGACTCACCCTGGGGCGATTCTCCCTTCAGAAGCCACTTGGGAGGCAGATGGAAGGGGGGCGAGTTGGGGGTCTTCTGCAAGCCCCTTCCCTCCTCACTACCTTGGGAGGGAGGGGGCATGTTGGAGGAGCTCCGTTTTACAGAGGCAGGCATTGAGGCTCACAGAAGCGAATGCTTTGTCCTTGGCTGCTGAGCCAGGGCTAGGGTTCAAGGGGTTTGGCCTGGACAAGGCCGTCCCTGGGCAGGGCGCCTAGGGCTGGCCGGCCTGTGGTCTGTTACTGGCTTTAGGAAGTGAGCCTGAGGAGCCGAGTCCTTGTGGGGCTACTGTGGACCTCTGCTGGGGCAGTGATGGTGAACCTTTTAGAGACCATGTGAGGTGTGCCATGCCCCGCCCCAGAGGTCACATGCCCTGCCCTGCCCCCACCCCACTCAGGGGAGGGAAGACTTTCATTGGGCTGCTGGGTAGAGGGGCAGGGAGGAGGTGGAGAGGGGGAGGGGAGCGCTGGCAGAATCCCTCAGCCTTCTAGTAAGTCACTCTGGCAGGCAGTGTGTGCCCACAGGGTGGCCATGGGCCTTGGGCAAGCACATCGGGGCACAGAGGACTAGGGTGAGATGATACTTGGCCTAATCCCTGGCATTTGTCATGCTGCCATATTTGCAAAGGGCTCTGCTTAGGACGTGTGCCTTTTCTTATTGCCGTGCCTTTGCCCGGGCTGTGCCCCATACCTGGCACCTTTGCCTCCCAGAATCCCCGGTTGCCATCAAAGCTCAGTTTGAAGGCCCCCCCACGAGGTCTTCCCCAGCCTCTCCTCCAGCACCCTCAAAGGCCCTCTGTGGCATTGCACCTGCTTCTCCGAGGCCCACCTCCCCTCCCCTGGCCTTTAGGGGGTCCCGTCACCACGCTCCCCTCCCCCTTCCCCCGGCTGACCCCCCACCCCCTAGGGAGCCGCATCGCCCCGGGCCCCCTCGGGGGACAGCAGGAGGTCGAAGCTGAGGAGGGGCCGGGCAACGGCCCGCACCTCTGCGTTCAGGGGGTTCCGCCGCAGGTTCACGCTCTTCAGGGACGCCATGGCGGCCAGCTTCTCCACGGGCACGTCTGTGGGGAGACGGGAGACGCCGAGGTGAGCTCTTCCCTCCCCCCACACGGCGGGGAGCTGGGCCTCAGTGGCCTCCGTACGGGCCAGGCCTTCAGCACCTGCCCGGAGGCCCTCCCGCCCCTCCCGCTCTACAGCGTCTCGGGGGGCCCCCGAAGGGTCTGCCGTCCCTGGCCGAAGGCCTCAGGCGGGGCTCCTGCCTGGAGCTGAGCCGCCTCGGCGTCTCCGTCAGGCACAGACCGAGGATGGCGGCCCGAAGCCGGGGGCAGGATCTGAGCCCGAGTCCCCCAGCCTTCTCCGGAGAGCCCCGCAGTGAGGGGAGGCCTGGCCGGGCACTGCCGCAGCAGCTCTGGGGAGGGCAGAGCGGCCTCTGGGTGAGAGGGCCAGAGCGGGGTGCTGCGGCCTCCGAGGAGGGGAGAGAAGGGCCGGCTGGGGACGAGGGGCCGCGAGCCAGGGAGAACCGTCTGTGGGAGGGCGACCGCGGGCCTGGAAGAGCCTTTAGAGAAGGTCGGGGGGCTCGTCGGAGGCCAGGCAGAGGCTGCGTCGGAGGGTCTCTGGCGTGCTCGTGAACAAGCTGTTTGCCCCATTTTACAGAGGAAGTGACGGAGGCAGGATTCACACTCGCCTCCCAGCTCCGGTCCTGCCCTCTGCTCACTATGCCTCCTGCTGCCATGAAGTGCCGGACAGCCTGCTCCGGGGATGCAGGAAGGGGGGTCTTGTTGTCCCCATCTGACAGAGGAGGAAACTGAGGCTGACCTCGATGGGATGCCCCATCAGAGCTGTGCCAAGGGACGTCGTCTTCCATCTCTCTGTTTGTGGATGTGTTTGAATTAGAACCCAGAGCCGAGAACGGAGCGGGCTGCGGGCCGTCAGACCTCGGCTCCTGGGACATTCCAGACGGGCACCCCGAGAGAGCGGCCCCGGCGGGTCCCAGACGACCCCGAAGGTCTCTTCTCGAGCCCAAACCCCCAGGCGGAACCCTCGAGGGCTTCCTTAGAGGTGCTCCGGGCCAAGTGCGGGCAGGGGGATGGCAGGGGGATGGCAGGGGCTGGGCCGGACGGGAGAGCCCGCGAGGGCGGCGGAGGCAGAGCCGGGAATGGGACCGGCGGCTCCCTCCTCCCGAGGGCTCATCACTAAAACGCTTTTCTTTCCATCCGCCTCCACCTGCCTCTCCAAGGACGCTTCCTTCCAGCCTCCGACGATCCTCGAGACTCAGAGCACCTCCGGGCGCCGCCGCCACCTTCCTGACGGGCCTCTTTGCGTCCCGCCTGTCCATTTTATGCTTTTTAAAAGGTGTCGGTTGGAGAAAGGGCGCGTCGGGAATGAGCCTGAGGAGGCCGGCCGGTCTTCTTCGGCCACGTCGGCCCTTTACAGACATTTAGCGTCCATTAAGCCAGAGAGAGCCGCCACCATCACCAGAAATGATCCGGATCAATGGCACGAGTACAGCATTCAAGGAAAAACAACCAGCAGGCGGGCAGAGGGGTCAGCGGGCAGGCTGGCAGGCGGGCAGATGGGCAGGTAGGTATATGGGCAGGTGGGCAGGCAGACGGGCAGTGCCCACCACATCTCTCCCCATCCAATGGGGCAGGCATGGCTGGCCGAGGCTGAGGTCGAGTTGGGGAGGGGCTGCAATCTGTCTGTGGGCGAAGGACCGGCAGTACCCCACAAGGCGGATGAGTAAACTGAGTCCAATGAGGCTCGCGGGAGGACGCCGGTGTGTGTTTCAGCCAAGGAGAGGCCACAAAAGAAGGACAGGAGATGAACTCGAGAGAGGCTGGAGGCCTTCGGGCCAGCCTGGGGTGTCCGCAGGCTGGACTGGTGACCTCATCAGGTCCATCTTCTCGTCTACAAAATGAAGGAACTGGAAGAAGGTCTCTGAGGTTACGCAACGCCCATTCACCTGTCTCTGGAGGGAGGACATCCAGCCGGGAGCCCCCAGTCCGACACTCACCGGCTGCTTAATCTAGGACGGTGATGGTGAACCTTCAGAGCACGAGGGCCCAAACGGCCCCAGCCAGGGGAGGGAGGGAGGCAGCGCTGCTGGGCAGGAGGTGGAGAGCGTCCCCTCCGGCACGCGTTGCGCAGGCTCGCCAACACAGCTCTGGGACAAGGGCTCCGGGGCTCTGGGGCTCCGTTCTTTGGGTAGCTGGTCCCTCTGGCAGTCTTGGGGAAGGGGGCCCTCATCAGAATGGCACGAAACACACCGTATTACCAAGGAAGCTTCTTGGGGACTGGCAGAGCCTTCCTACTGCGGCCTCTTCCCACCTTCTTTCCAGACAGGTCTAACTTGCTGCTGTCAAAGTCCCAAAGGCAGCCAAACCAAATTAAAACAGAATGGGCAACACTGACCAAAGAGTGACAGGTCGAATGACCGAGAGAGAAGCTCAGGCTTCTGAGGCAGAGTGGCCCAGGGAGATGCCTGCCACGACTTTCGGCCAACGGATGTGTCGCAGGGCGGGAGCCTTCCTGGCTTGGCCCAGCTCTACCGTGGAGCCCATGAGGAGAATCGCTGCGAGTCCCCTTCTGCTCCTGGGCCGGGCTTGGTGCTGGATGTTGGGCCCCTCCAGACTTCTGCTGCCAAGCGTGCTAGTGGGGCCGGGCTAGCGTCCTGCAAGCCGTCTGCTCTGCCCTTTGCCGCAGGTAGTGACTTCAGAGCCACTCCGCAACGCCACAACGGGACAGGACACGCCGCTGTCTCTGCCGGAGGGCACCCGGCGCATGTGGTGTTTAGGCAGGCCTGGACTAGGCGGCCGAGCGCTCCTGGGGACAGGCTGGGCCCTCCTCCAGGCTCAGGACAAGGCCTGCTTGGCTCCACCTCCAGAGAAAGAGCGGCCGGAGTCAGGAGGGCTGAGGGAGGCAGGGAGTCAGAGAGGCCAGGGAGGCCAGAGAGGCAAGGGAGGCAGAGAGGTGAGGGAGGCAGAGAGGCCAGGGAGCAAGGGAGGCAGGGAGGTGAGGGAGGTGAGGGAAGTGAGGGAGGCCAGGGAGGCCAGAGAGGCCAGAGAGGCAAGGGAGGCAGAGAGGTGAGGGAGGCAGGGAGGCCAGGGAGCAAGGGAGGTGAGGGAGGCAGGGAGGCAGGGAGGCCAGAGAGGCGAGGGAGGCAGGGAGGCGAGGGCTGCTTCGCGGTGGTGGGGTTGTGGGAGACTCTTCAGGACAAAAATGAAGGCTGTGGAAGGATGTTTTGCATGATAATGCGTGGCTCACCCAGATGGAAGCCTGCCAGCTCCTGGCGGGGGAAGGGAGGGAGGCAGCCTCGTGAGGATGCACGAACCCCACTGCGGCACGCTGGCCCAGGGCCGGCACACACAACGGGTCTGGATCAGGTCCCGGCCGGCCGGAGGGACGGGACGGTGGAAGCGGGTCCCTGGAGCCCGCAGAGGCACTCCTGGCCTCCCCCCTTTAGAAATGTTCAGAAGGTGTTCGGGGGGCAGCCGGGCTGGCCCTTGCTGTGCGGCTCCTGCCTCGGAGGCCATCCAAAGGGAAGGTAAAGGGTGTAACAAAAGGGAGCCGCCCCCCCCTCCCCCACAGCCGGCTGGGCTCTTGGAGCAGTCGGGCTGGGCTCAGACAAAGCCGAGCACAAGCGGTGCCTGATTGCAGCACCTGCCCGACGGCCCAGGAAAGGCTCTGCGGGCGGCCCCTCCCCCACCAACAAGGGCCTGTATTTCTCTCTCCACAAAACCCTGCTTTGACTTAGAATAGTCCTAAATGAATAAAACGCTTCCGGTCAGCTGGGGCCTGGCAGGCTTCTTCTGCCCCAGCTCCGGCCTAGCGAATCCTGGGACGCCAGAGGGGAACCCCGCAGGGCCCTGAGTCCTGGCTCAGCCCGTCCATCGCTGGCCGTGGGGCTGGGAAATGGCGCCCAAAGAAGGGGCTGCCGCTGGGCCCCGGCCCCGGGGGATGCTGGGGGACAGAGGCCCAGGCGAGCGGCCGCCGTGCCGCTTGTCCAGCGAGAGCCGGAGCTCAAGTTAGGACGTGCCCTCCTCCGGGGCACAGACTGGCACGGAGCAGGGGTGCCCAGAGACGTCTCCCCGATCCTCGGCCCACAGATAGAGGCCCGTCGTCGCACCCATCCCAAAGCCCAGCAGATGGGGAGAGGCTGTTCCTGGAAGCAGGCGCGGAAAGAGAACAAAAGGGCAAGAGATGAGAAAGAACCGGCCGCCGGCTTGAATGGAGGGCCTCCGAGGCGCCAGGCTCAGGGGAGGCAGTGGGGTAGGAGCACAAGGAAGGACACGGCCCTGGGCCGGGGGGGAGAGCGTGAGGCGGGCAGCCCTGCCAGAGGGCACGAGGGGGCACCCACGGGCAAAGGCCTAAAGGGCAGGCTGGACCTCTCCCGAGCTTCATCTCTTCTTCTGCGGGGGCTCGAGCGCCGACGACATCCGGAGAGAGCGGCCGGGGCGACGCGGGGGCTCCTCCTGCGGCTCTCTTCGCCCCTTCCTGACGTGAACATGGAGGAGGTCCTGGGCTGCTCTGGGCAGGCAAGGACTCCTCTGGGTCATGAGGTCAATGAGGCCCTGCCGGCCCTCTGGCCTTTCCCTGTGATCTCGGGCCGGGTCAGGCCTGCTGACTAAGGGCAGTGATGAGCTGGCCTCAAGAACCAAGGCCCAGGAGGGCAGGAGGGCAGGAGGGCAGGAGGCACAGGAGGCCCAAGAGGGCAGGAGGGCAGGAGGGCAGGAGGCCCAGGAGGGCAGGAGGCACAGGAGGCCCAGGAGGGGAGGAGGCACAGGAGGCCCAGGAGGCCCAGGAGGGCAGGAGGCCCAGAAGGCCTAGAAGGCCCAGGAGGCCCAGGAGGCCCAGGAGGGCAGGAGGCCCAGGAGGGCAGGAGGGCAGGAGGCCCAGGAGGGCAGGAGGCCCAGAAGGCCTAGAAGGCCCAGGAGGCCCAGGAGGCCCAGGAGGGCAGGAGGCCCAGAAGGCCTAGAAGGCCCAGGAGGCCCAGGAGGGCAGGAGGCCCAGAAGGCCCAGGAGGGCAGGAGGGCAGGAGGCCCAGGAGGGCAGGAGGCCCAGAAGGCCCAGGAGGGCAGGAGGGCAGGAGGCCCAGAAGGCCCAGGAGGGCAGGAGGGCAGGAGGGGAGGAGGCCCAGGAGGAGGGTCCCAGAACACCAGGCAGGAGGGGATTCAGAGACCCTGTTACAGAGGCGACACGGAGGCACAGAGCGGGCGGGACTCGTCACATCCCACTACTGCGATCTGATTGTTGCCTCCGAGGTCGCTGGCGCCCTCCTCTCCAGATGGCTCTCCAGCTGACCCAACTGCTCGGGCCCTTAGGCCACCACTAGTGGTCCGTCCTGGAGGCTCTGTCCTGGGCCCTCTTCTCTCCACACTCCCTCAATGGTCCTCTCCGTGCAGATGCCTCCCAGGTCTACACATCGAGCCTCGTCTCTCCAGCGCTCTTCTAGACTGTTCCCACACGTGCGCTTCCCAAACTCAGCCTCCTCTGGAGGCTGGCGGCCTGGAAGGCTCACTTTAGCTGGGCCTCTGAGAAGCCCACTTCCCCCAGAAGCCTCTCCTGCGCCCGCCGTGGGTGCGCCCCCCGAAGGGCCTGCCCGGGGTTGGGCAGACGCACGGCTTTCCCTGGACTCCTGGCCGGCAGGGATCTCACTGCCTTGGGCTCGCTCGCCATAGGTCTGTCCTGAGGAAGAACTTAATAAATGCTCGCTAAGGAACAATTCACAAAAACGAACACGCTCTGCCTCCTCTTGCTCTCCCCCAAGCGCCTGGCATAAGAACTCACCCACAATCTCATTCTCTTCTAGGTTGATGGTCTCCAGGGCCTGCAGGGCAGTGAGCCGCTCTGGGAAGTCCTGGAACTGGTTTCTGGACAGGTCGATGGCCTGGAGGTGCTGGAGGGTGCCCACCTCATCAGGCAGCCCGTGCAGGCAGTTTCCCTCCAGGCGGAGCTCTGTGAGGGTGTGAAAAGAGAGGCGATGAGACGGAGGAGAAAGGAAGGCGGGTGCTTAGAGCTCGCACGGCTCCTTCCGTATTTTTAGAACTAGGAAGAGAGACTGCCTGGCTTTGGTGGCTGCACTTGGAGGCGGTTGCTCCGGCTCCCGATGCTGGCTCTCCTCTTTCCCGACATGACACGGTGTCCTTGGCCAAGTCCCTCCCCATATAGCTGGTCTGTGGGGCCTCTGCTAGGTACCCACCTGTCTGAGAGGGAACCCCAGAGGACGAGAGGTGGATCCCACAGACACTGCTCCACTGGGCAGGGCTAGGCAATTTGGAAGCTGTGATTGGCCCCTGTGAAGAGGGGAAGGGACAGGAAGGACTCTAAAAGGTCTGGAACTTCCTGTCCTGGTCCCTGCTCCTTTGGACTTCTCGGGACTTCTGGCTTGGAGAGATTCGTGCACCCTCTGCTTGTTGGCGCTTCAGTGGGGCACCCTCTTCAGAGTTCGAAGACGATGGTCTGTAGAAACCGAGGAACCGCAGCCATTAATACCGCTGTACGATTCTGAGACGACGGAGACGGAGGGGATCGGATTACCGGCCATAAACTAGCAGCTCTTTTGCAGAGAGGACCCAGAGGCCGCCCACGGGGCTTTACCGGGGCCGCGGGAAGGCAGAAGTGATAGTCTGGAAGCGGCGACTTGAGACGGACTCGCCAGGCCTAGACGTGGGCCAGGGAGCCCCCGCGGGCATCGGCTCGTTAAGCAGCGGAAGCAGCCGGGAGACCCGCAAGTCACGCTCAGCCAGGAACGAGGGCCACGTGCAGAGTTGGGGCGCAGGACTTCTCCTTACAGACTTCCCTTTACGTCCCTTTTCCTCCGCATTTGAACAAAAAGGAAACTGGGGCCCAGAGGAGGGGAGGGTCCACGCCTCTCTGTCTGGCACGGCCTCCTTTGACCTTACAGTCCTGTCATACACGCACGGTGTCTGCCCGCTGTCTCAGCGGCCAAGCTTTAGCCTTTTTTCTATTTCCAGACCTTAGCACAGGACCCGGCACCGTTTGTCAGGAGTGATGACTACGACGACAGTATCTTTTGGGGGCAAGGGAAGAGGCCTCATCCTCAGGGAGGCCTGTCTGCTGTCCCCAGGAAATACAAAGAAGCCTCCCCTTCAGAAGGGAAATCCCTGGGGGCAGCTGGGTGGCTCAGTGGATGGAGAGCCAGGCTGAGAGAGGAGGTCATGGGTTCAAATCTTGCCTCAGACACTTCCTAGCTGGGGGACCCTGGGTGAGTCACTTAAAGCCCATTGCATAGCCCTTACTGCTCTTCTGCCTCAGAACCAATACGCAGGAGATTTTAAGGTGTAAGGTTAGAATTTTTTTTAAAAAAGGGTGATGCCCAAATCACATACCCACCACAATGGAATCAGCTGCTGCCAGCCTCCAGGCCCTTGAAAGATGATGTGCAAAGCCAAAAGGCTCAACTTCATTTGACAGAAGAGAAAATGGAGGCTGGAGAGAAGTCTCCTTCCTTCTCTGGCCTTTTCTCAGCAAGTATTGATTACGTACCTCCTAAGAGGTCCTGGGGAAACAAGGTGGAACAGCCCCTGGCCTTCCCACCTTGTGCCGTACGAGGGCGGTGGTGGCAAACCTTTCCAAGATCACGTGCCCAAAGTGCTCTTTACGCCGCCTGGGAGTCCCTGTGTTACCCCAGACAGCGGAGGGAGGATGTGCTCGTGCTGGGTGGCTGGGGGGAGGGGGAGGGGAGCAGCCCCCTCCGGCAGGCCAGGGCACGTGTGCCGCAACTTCGCCAACACGGGACCAGGAGAATCCAAGCATTCACGTAGACATACAAGCTGCTGTCACTCTGTTGTGTCTGGGGTCTTTGACTCCATTCGGGGTTTCTTGGCAGAGATTTTCTGTGCATCTGGTGGGATCCCCACCGAGCAGGCGGCCCTCCATTCCCTCGAGCCCTCAGGACCTTCTCCTGCTCTGACTTCACCCTGGGCTCGGCGATGCTCCTCTCTTGCTGCGTCTCGCTCCTCCGCCTCCTCTGCCTCCCCTCACAAGCTGCCCAAAGGGGCTGGCCAAAGCCCGGCCACAGCGCTCGCTGCCTGCCCCGCCAATGTGCACCGACTCCTCATCACCCAACGCTTCCCTCCCTCCTCTCAGCTGAGGATCTGCCTCGGACGTCACCGGAAAACCTGGAGCTCCGGAGCCCTCGGCATCGCGCCCCGCTCTCTCCTCCTCTGCCTCAGCCTCTGGCAGGGAAGCGGCCTTCTCCGGACCCAGGCCAGACCCCATCCCTTCCCCCTTTCCCAGCAGATGAATCATCCGTGCGGAATCATCGGCCTCCTGTTCCTTCCCTTCTACCTTCAAACCAGTCCAAGTCGCCGCCATCCTTAAGAAGCCTTCCCTGGGGCAGCCTGGTGGCTCCGTGGCGGGCACAGAGACGGAGGTCCTGGTTTCACTGTGGCCCCAGACATTTCCTCACTGCATGACCCTGGAGCCGCCACTTCAGCCCCGTGGCCTTGCCTTACCGCTCCTCTGCCTTCACATCCCTGCAGGGTACTATCGACAGCTGGGTCTCCTTCCTTCCTGAAACGCCCTGAAAACCGTCCGCACTCGCTGCCTCTGTTCCTCTCTTCTCACCCCTTAGTCCGGGGAGCCAACAGACCGAATGTAGCCCGACATGGAAATGCATGTGGGGGCTGTTCCGTACTTTGGGCCCCTCGTGGGACGGCGAAAACGCGAACATCCAGGTTTTTTCCAGAAAAGTTCTGCCCAAACCCACCCAAACCCACCTCTCCCATCTTGTAATTGAGGTAAAAAAATCCATTTCCTAAGCGTCGTCCGCTTTCATTCCTCGTAGAGCGGTCGTGCAGGCCACAGGCAGGAAGCAGAAAGACGAGGAGACGCGGGAAGAGAAGGATCCAGGCTGGACAGCAGTCGGGATGGCCGGGAGACAGAGAGGCCGAAGGTGAGCGAGGCCCGGAGCTCCTGGAGGCGCTGCTCAATAAATGCTGACAGACTGACTGAAAAGGGGCTCCCCGGCAGAGGTTGGCCCCTTGGAGCCCGCAGGGCGACGCCTCCCAATCTTTCTGTCAGTCACCGCTGGACAAAGAGCGAGGAGGAGGAGGCCTCCCAGACACCGAGCGCCCCCTGCCCGCTGGCCTCCTGGCCGCCCGGGAGGGCCGGACAAGCGTCCTGGGCTCCCTCGGGGGCAGAGTTCCCTGACCGTCTCCCAGGAACTCCCCCCCAGAGGCCTCTCCCGGGCGTCCCTGAAGTCTACCCGCCTGCAGGGGGCAGCCCGTGGGGGGATGGGTGCCCTCCGCCCTGGCCCTCCCTGGGCAGCCTTTCCTTTCACCGTCTTCTGGAGGCCAGCTGGCAGGGCTCGTCCCACTCGGGGCCTCCTGCTGCCCTCCCCGCAGGGCCTTCTGCAGCGTGTGGGGGAGGCCGGGCGGCCTCCCAGCATCCTCCTCGCTGCTCTGTGTCTGAAGCTCCATCTCGTTGTCCAGGGGGCAGCGGCCTCGCCTCGGCCTCCTTTCGGGCTTCTTCTCTCCCAGCCCAGAGGGAAGCCCGGCCAGAGCCGCGTTTGCCTGCTCTGTCTGTCTGATGGTCTTGGGCTCCCGGAGCCGCGGCAGCCTCTGGAGGAGGCCTGGAGGCGCCTGGGGGGGCGCTCCTGCGGCTCTGCCCAGGACGGTCCTGCCAGGCTGGCCTGGGCACCCGCCCGGGGCTGATCCGCCTCAGACAGGCCCTACAGTGGGGGAGGCCGGCGGCCATCGAGGGGCCCGAGAAGGGCCGGCAGCGGTCTGGGCCCTGCCGGAGTTCAGGCACAGCCCGTGTCTGATGGCGCCGAGAGCAGCTTCTCCCCACAGCGGGGCTCGGCGTGCGGCAGAGCGAGGGCAGGGCAGCCGCCCAGCCGCTGCAGGGCCAGAGAGGGAAGCCTTTGCTGGATGAAGTGAAGGCCGGGCCACCGGGGAGGCCAGGATGCTCCCACAGGCCGCGACACGAGCCTCCCTGCCTCCCTCCGTCTGAGCCTCAACTTACTCCTCTGCAAAACGGGGGTGAATGCCCCGCTGGATGGCTGCTCGGGCAGGAGAGGCTCCCAGGGATGGGCCAGCCGGGCCAGCGGCCTTTGTTGGATGAGGGAGACGGCCTCCCCCCTCCGGCCCCGCAAGAACAAGCACTCGGAGGAATCCGGGAAATGGGTACCAAGAACGAGGGGCCGGGAAAGGGGGGTCGTGCAGTCTGGGGGTGGGGGGCTCCCCGGCCCCAGGAGAGAGCAGGCCTGTGGGCTGGATGACCCAGAGGAGGGTGCCGAGGAAGCTCGCTGAGCTGGGAGCGGAGGCACATCGGAGAGCCTCGCGGAGGCTGGCTTGGCAGCAGCCGAGTGAGCACTGAGGAGGCGCCTGACAGTCAGCATGGGGGGGGGGGGGCGGCAGCCACTCGTTATGAGCCCCATTTTACAGTGGAGGAAACTGAGGCTGAGAGATTAAACAGGGTCACCCAGCTCTGGTCCACATTCAGAGCAAAGGCCCGCTGGGCCTCAGGCCTTCATCTGTGCAATGGAGCCTCCTGGCCTCCCAGCATCCTCCTGTGAATGACTAGGGGGTGAACAGGCAGACAGACGGAGGCTTTCCGAGGCTTCCCTCCCCTACCCCGGGGTGCCCCGTTCCCGCGGGCCCTGGAAGAGATGCTTTAAGGATCCTCTGGATGGAGGGGGACGCGGAGGCCGCCAAGGCAAGTGACTCGGCCAGGGCCACTCATCTGGGAAGGGCTGGAGGTCTTCCTCCTGTGGCCAAGCCGCCCGCACCCCCTGGGGTCCACCCTGACCGGGTGCCTCCGGCCTGACCTGGGCCACCCATAAAGCCCAAAGGAGAGCGGCTGACCCCCCCCTTCTCCCTAAAAAACCCAGCAGGCGAAGGTCCCCCCAGCAGCAGTGAGGCCCCGCCCCCTGCCCCGCCTACCTCGGAGGTGGCCGAAGGTGGTCATGAACTTGCCGCTGAGGGTCTGGAGCTCGTTGTCGGCCAAGATGACCAGGCGGATCCGCTCGGCCACCGTCCGCAGCACCTTGTAGATGGCCACCGGGAAGGAGACCAGCTTACACTCGGCCAGGTCTGAGGCGGAGGAAGGGGGGACGCGTCAGTGCGAAGCGCTCAGAGGAGAGCAGGGCAGGGCCAGAAGGGGGCAGAAGACCTGGGTTCAAATTCAGCCTCAGGGCCTGATCCTGGGCTGCCCAGGGCAGCAAAGCCCTCCACAGGCTCTTGTTCCGCCCCACCTCCATCGCCACACCGGAACAGAGGGGGGGCCAGACTGCGGGGCTCCTGGGAGGCCCGTAAACCTCCGGTGTCTGGGCTGGAGCCAGCAGGACAAGGAGGGCTCTGTGTCTCCGGGCCGGCAGCCATGTTAGCTGGGGGGCCCCAGAGCCCCCGGGAGCCGGAGGCGACAGGAGAGCCCGGAGCGGAGCAGAATGGAGGCCCGCCAGGCCTGCAGAGCTGCCGCCCAGACACCCGTGTACACGCCCCTGCACACGCACACACACACCCATACACACCCGCACACATCCATACACACCCCTGCACACACACACATCCATACACACCTGCACACACCCCTGCACACGCACACACACCCGCACACACCCACACATCCATACACACCCGCACACACCCCTGCACAGGCACACACACACACCTGCACACGCACACACATCCATACACACCCCTGCACACACACACATCCATACACACCCGCACACACCCACACATCCATACACACCCGCACACACCCCTGCACAGGCACACACACACACCTGCACACGCACACACATCCATACACACATGCACACCCCTGCGCAGACACACACACATGCACACACACACATCCATACACACCTGCATACACACCCGCACACACCCCTGCACACGCACACACACACGCACACACACACCCCTGCACCTGCACACACATCCATACACACACCCCTGCACACGTACACACATCCACACAAACCCGCACACACCCCTGCACACACACACATCCATACACACATCCCTGCACATGCCCACACCTGCACACCCACACACACACACACGCACACACACACCCCTGCACCTGCACACACACCCGCACACATATCCATACACACACCTGCACACCCGCACACACACACACATCCATACACACCCGCACACATCCACACACACACCCGCACACACACACATCCATGCACACACCTGCACACCCGCACACACACACACACACAGCCCTGCACCGACACACCTGCACCCCCACGCACCCCCCCACCCCGAGCCCAGCCCAGGCCAGACTCGCTCCCTCACCCAGAGTGTCGGAGCCGCTCTCCACCGTCTCGTTCACCTTCCTGGCCACTCTGGCCACGGCTTCGCCCATCGTGCTCAGCGGGCAGACTTGGCCTGAGGATGGCCGCCTCCGAGGCTCCCCTCCCGCTCCCCGGACTGACAAGGGACACCGGCAGCCGTGACGCTCCCTGGGAGACAGGAACGAGTCAGGTCCTACCGGTTTGCCGATCGGAGGCAGCGTGGAGGGAGCCGGGTGAAACCCAAGACGAGGCGCCCGAGCTGGGCTGCCGCCCCCAGCCGGCCTCTGAGTCACCCGGGCCGGGAGGGGCCAGGGGGGAGCCGAGGCTGCCCCACCCTGTGGCTGGGCCCTCTGCACCCCCGCCCCCACTGGCTGCTCCCTCTAGCTGGTCACGTCCAGGGCCCGAGGGAGCCCGAGAGGCCGGGGAGGATCCCTCTGAGCAGGGCACCTTCTGCCCCGCAGGATGGCACCAGGGTTCATCTGCAAAGCACCCCTGGGAGGGCGCCTCGGCCCGGGCCTCCCGGTGGGGACGTTGCCCCGACCCCGGGCCCAGGCTCTGGTCGGTGCTCCGACGACTGCCCCTTCCCACCCTCGCGCTTCCTGCCGAAGATAAAATAGGGGCCTTCGAGCCCCCCTCCAGGACGGCTCCACGCGCAGATCCAGTTTTCTCTCCAATCTTCCCCTTGCGAACGGCAGCACGACTCTCCGTCTGCCCCACGAGAACCTCACCGGCCGCCTCGTGCCTTTGGGCCTTCTGCTTCTAGGCTCTTCCTCACCACCATCCTCTAAAGCCAGCTCACAGGCCGCCTCTTCCAGGAAGCTCTCCCGGGTCCCCCGGGAAGCTTCCCTGTGGCAGCTCGGAGCACTTTACTGAGTGACGCTCTAACGTGGCGGTGGTGGACCTTGGCCCATGATGAAGGGTGCCCGGGCAGAGCAGGGCTCCTCCCTCGCTCCCGACCCCTCCAGAGGGGGGATGCCTTCGGGTGGGGCCTCCTCCCCCGAGTGCTCCCTCCCAGGGTCCCTGCTGTGGTCCGGGAGCTCCTCGGGGGCCCAGCTGGACTTCTCGAGCCCCCCAGGGCAGGGACAGTCCCTGTGGCTGCATTTTCCGGGTGACTCACAGGCGTCTGGCTTACGGTAAACCCTTAACGAGCCTGACAAGCTCCTGGCTCAGAGGTGATGCTCGCCCTCCGGGCGCTCCCCGAGGCGGCAGGCCCAGGTGACCCTGAAACCAGGGGCGCCCCCCGCACGGGCGGACTCCGGGCCCGCAGGAGGCTGGTGCAGGAAGAGGATTTTGTCTTCCTTGTCATTTCTGTTTTTGTCCAAGGTGGGAGGAGGCCAGAAGGCGGGAGAGAACTTTTTGTAATTAAAACAATAAAATTCAGGTGGCAAAAATCCGTCTGTCTCAGAGGACCAGATGAGCCCCTCCGTCCTCCCCGCAGCCCCCTCACTCTCTGACACACTCGTCCTTTCCCAGCTGCCAGACCTCCTTGTAAAGAAAAGCCCGACAAGCTTCAGGGGACGGAGCAGTCCCCGGGCTAACGGCCTGCATCTCCGCCTGGGCCAGCCCCCCACGAGAGGAACATCTGGGACGGCCTCTTTCTCACCACCTCCCCCAGGGGAGGGTCTGTCCTAGGGTGGGGGGGGGGTGTTGAATTTGGAGTCAGAGGATCCGAGTTCAAATCCCAAACTATCCTTGGACATGGAACAGTTGCCTGTTTGCAGTGAGAGGGGATTTCCTCACTGGAAATTCCAAATTACTGCATGAGGAACCCAAGGCCAGAGGGTTGAGTGACTTGGTCACCAGGCAAGTAAGTGTCTCAGGCAGGTTTTGAACTCAGGTCTTGCTGACTTCCGGGCCCTGTGCATTCCAGAACCCCTTGGGGGAAGCTCCATCCAGACACATACACAGCCCACCACATCTTCAAGCCGAAAACCCTGCCCCCAGCGGCCCCATCAAGTCCATCTCCCATGCCTGGGTCGGCCTCCTCCAGGCTGGCTCCCTTCCTTCTCCCCCTTTCTCTCCTCCAGAGCTCAGTGGACCAGGGCGGCCACTCTGCATTCCCAGAGACCAGAAGAGTCTCCTTAGCCTTCTGGAGGTGGAATTCTGTGACTCCAACTGTGGGGCTGGCTGGGACAGGCTCCCCGCAACTCCCCCAAAGGCAAAGGCTCTCTGCAGGGTGTGAATCTTAAAAATGCTCACACTCTACCCTAGAACATTTGGTTAAGGCCATTCCTCATTTTGAACAATGGAGGTACTTGGTCAGGAATGTGAGAACTCTAACGCGACTCCACCCATCCTTCGGCATACTTCAGGGGAAGATAAAGTTGTAAACTACGATGGAACAAGGAGAAAGTCCCCAACCCATACTTAGAGCAGGCAAAAGCCCCAAGCCAGGTGGTCTATTTTAGACCTAATACAAAAGGGTGCCAAGTACTATGAAGGCCAAAGTAAGCACTAAAAGGTCAAGCAACTATAAGCTGCGCAAAGAGGTGAGAAGTCCTCAGAAGACAGAACCTACCCAGAGAAGGGGAGAACTAAAGCATGGAAACTGAGAAGGGACAGTCCTGGGGAAAGTATTTAGGGGAGGTGACACAAGAGAAAATGTTCTTTAAAAGGAAGGAGCTGGAGGCCTCGGGGGAAGCGGAATAGGAGCTGGTCTCTCTGAACTCTAGAGCTTGCTTGGTGCGATCTTGTGGTGAGTGATTAAGGCCTGGCTAGTCTCTCTTAAAGCTCAGGCCCTTCCTACTATTTCCTCTGCCTCTCTCTCTCCCTTTCTTTAATTCCTTCATTTGTATTCATTAAAATCTCCATAAAACCCAGCTGACTTGGGTATTTCATATTTGGGAATTTTCCCATGGCAACCACTTATTTTTGACTTAACTCAAGACACTAAAAATTATCTTTACAGTTTTGGCAATTCAAAGTCTTGAACCCACATTTTCGTGGTCATGGGAGGTTGCGAACTGCTTGGACTTCTGAGCCCTGACTTTCTGCCTAGTGACAGCTCTAAGCCATAGGGGCAAGGGCTGGGCAAATGGGGCGAAGTGACTTGTCCAGGGTCACAGAATGTGAAGCCAGGGCCTCCCCACGGCAGGCCTGCTCTGCCTCCCGGCCTCCACTTAAGTCAGTCTATCCTGGGCTGGTCATCTTCTTCACTTCCCTTTAAGCATTCACAAGCAACTGACAATCCGGATGCCGAAGGGCTACAGGACCCCCAGAAGGGAAGACTTCCTGGCGGGAGCCCCACTTCTCTGCCTCCAGCACCCCCTCTTGTCACCGGCTGCTCCTATATTTAGTTTCTGGGTCCGGGCAGGGGAAACTTGAGGGCCTGAAGCCTAGGGGGAAACCCAAGCAGGCTAACCCCTCCCAGGCCTGGGAATGGGGCTTAGGGGGGAAAGAAGAGCCGTCTGGTCACCCCAAGCCCAGCATCTCCTGGGCTCTAGACACCTCCTCAGTGCAGCAAAGCCAATGCCTTGTCCCAGGAGTCTGGGGCTGAAGTCCCAGAGTGTGGGGAAGGATGGCTCACAGGCAGCCTGACGTCATCCTGGTGCCAATGCTTGACCACAAAGGAAACTGACTAAAGCAAAATAATGATGAAAAAGCCGAGTTCCCTGGAATCCCCAGAGGGCTGGCATCTATCTACAGGGGCCCTGGAGGTAATGTCATGGGGGGGCTATTAGGATTCCCACTGGGCAAGCAAAGGGAAGAGTCGCGTCAAGAGTCCAGCGGGTGAACCTGAGTGTGACCTTGGCCAAGGCCTTTCTCCCCTCCGAGCCTCAGTTTCCCCACCTGCCAAGGCGGACTGGATGGTCTCGCGCCTAGGCCAGGATGCTAGGGTGACCCCTTGGGGGCTCCTGGGCTCCATCCTAGGTAGGAGAGCTCAGGACCAGTCAGGTCTTCTGAGTCGGCCCCAGAGGAGCGGGCTCTCCCCACCCAGTCAGGACCCGCAGCCAGCATGGGGGCGGGGCTAACACGCGGGAGGTGAGGAGCCTGGCCGGACTCGAGTCAGTCCCGCCCACTGAGGCGGGGCCAAGCCTTGGGGCGGGGCCCAGCGCGCGGACATCCCCCACTCCTCCCTACTTCCCCCTCCCCCACCATGTCTTCTCGCGCTGTCTATATCTTGCGGCGGTTCCCTCTCTTTCTCTCTCTCTTTTCTCTTTTTTAGCCAGGGCACTGAGAGGGGCTGCCTACTCCTCCACTTACACGAAACTGGCTCCGGCCCCCGGCGACCGATACGCCGCACTCCGGCTCCCGTCGCCCGCCCCCTACTCCAGAGCCGGTGAGAGGGGGGACGTGACCGGACGCGCGCACCCAGCCCTGACCAATCCGCGCACGCGAGAAACGCAGAAGGTCCGCCTCTGGCCCACGCGAAGCCAATCAGCATTCTCTAGCCCCGCCTGGCCTGGAGGAGAAAGGGACTGGGAGGGAGAATAGAGGGCGAGCTCCCTCCGTCCTCTTCCCCTCCCCCTAGGGTGCCGCCTACCGGGCGTCTGCCTGGCCAAGGGAGAAAGGAACCCCCGGGGTGGGGGTGGGGGTGGGGGTGGGGGTGTGAATGCGTGGAAGGATAGGCTGAATGGATGGATGGATGGGTGAAAGTATAGAAGGGTCAGTAAGTGAAGGGAGGGAAGGCTGGGTAGAAGAATGGAGGGATGGGTGAATAGTGAATAGATGGTAGGATGGAAGGATGTATGGGTGAAGGAAGGAAGAGAGGAGGAGTGAGTAGAATGATGAATGGAGGAATGGGTGAAGGAATGGAGAGGTCAGTAGGTAGAAGAGAGGGAGAAAGGGAAGGATACATGGATGGATTAGTGGATGAGTGAGGAAATAGATGGATGGATGGATGGAAAAATGACCTTCATTATTAAGCGCGCAGTACTGGGCTATGTTGGGAATACAAAAAAGAAAAGCGGGGCAGTCCCTGCTTTCAAGGGCTCACATTCTAATGGGAAAGTGGAGACTATAATTATGAAAGCTATTGACTTAATATTGCTACAATGGCTATTATATTCCATTTTAAGGTTTGCCAGGCATTTTACATGTGTTATCTCATCTGAGCCTCACAACGACCCTATGATGTAAGTGCAGGGGATATAGCCATTTTATAGACAAGGAACATGAGACTAGGAAAGGTGAGCATTAGAGTTTAAATTCAGATCTTCTGGTTTTCAAGTACCACTCTCTATCCACTGGGCTACCTAGGATCATTTAAATAAAGACCAAAGGATGTTATTTGTTGATATTGTTTTACAAAATGCCCTAGGTGTAAGGGAATCTCAAATTCTAGGATCCAGCCTACTTGGGGCTTCCTTGAATTTTGGCTATTCTTTAGAAATAATTCCTTTGCACAGGTTTTATCTATACCTGGACTAGACTCCCTTTGCACTGCTGCCTCCTAGAACCCACCTTTCTTCAAGGGATCATATTCTATAGCATGTTGGTCAGGCATTTTTCAGTCATTTCTGACTCCTCAAGGGCCCCATTTGGGCTCTTCCTGGCAAAAACACAGCAGTAGTTTGCCATTTCCTTATCTAGTTCATTTTACAGATGAGGAAACCGAGACAAATCGGGAAATGATTTGCTTAGCCAACCAGCTAGTAAGTGTCTGAGGCCAGATCTGAACTCAGGGATATGAGTCTTCCTGATTCCAGGTCTAGTACTCTTCACACTGTGGCACCATATATATAGTAGTCTCTTGGTGATCGAGAATGACTATTGTCTTTGTGCAGTTTCATCTACGGTGTACCCTCATGTGGCTTTGGAGTCCAAAGGCTGAGGCACAGAGTTTGTGGCACATGGGGCATGGGACGCCAGTTGTTACGGGAGGTACAGTTGTGGCCTGGTGTCGGCGTTAACGCGCAGCGGCAAGACGTCGATGTCGCTCATCTTCAAAGGTGGTGGCGGCCTGGTGAATGTGGGTTCGCCAGCTGCTTCTGTCAGAGGCAGTGAGTTCTAGTTACTTTGGTGTAATGCCAGCCCACTTCAAGTTGGACTTTAGCTGATCCTTGAATCTTTTCTTTGGTCGGCCTTGTTTCCTGAGTCCAGCTGACAGCTCACCATAGAATACCTGTCTTGGTATTCGCTGTGGGTCCATGCGGATGATGTGTCCAGACCATCGTAGCTGGGTTTTGAGGACCAGGACTTCGATGCTGGTGGAGTTGGCTCTGTCAAGGACTTCCTGATTGGTGATTCGGTCCTGCCATCGGATTCCTCATGATTGACCGGAGGGAGCGTTGGTGGAATTGCTCCAGCTGTTTCATGTGCTTCCGGTACAGTGTCCATGTCTCACAACCGTACAGGAGTGAGCTGAGGACCACTGCGTTATAAGCTTCATCGCAGTGCTTACACCTCTGTGTTGGAGGACTTTGCAGCGCAGCCGCCCGAGTGCCTGGCTGGCCTTTTGGATCCTGGCATTAATCTTGTGGTCTAGGGACCTGTCGTTGGTGATGGTGCTGCCCAGGTACTTGAAAGTGTTGACGTTAGAAAGCTGCGTGATGTCAATTGTAATGCACGTTGGCCTCCCTGGTGCAGGTTGGAACAGCACCTCTGTTTTGCTGAGGCTGATAGCCAGGCCAAACAGTTTTGTTGTGGTGGAGAACCTGTCCACAATGGTTTGGAGATGATTTTCTTGGTGGGCCATGAGAGCACAGTCATCTGCGAAGAGAGCTTCCAGGATGAGTCTCTCTGTTGTCTTTGTTTTTGCAGTCAGGCGGCGAAGGTCAAATAGTGAGCCATCCAGTCGGTATTTGATGTAGACGCCCAGGTCTAGATCCATCACAGCATGTCATAATACTTGGGTGAAAAATAGGTTGAATAGTACTGGAGTGAGAACACAGCCTTGTTTCACGCCATTGGAGATGTTGAAGAGATCGGAAGTCTCTCTACCAGATAGGACTCCCCCTGTCATGTCGACATGAAAGAGCTGGATCAGTTTGACGAATTTTGCTGGGCAACCGAGCTTGCTGAGGATCACCCACAATGCGTCCCTGTTCACTGTGTCGAACGCCTTTGTCAGGTCTATGAAGATAATGTAGAGACTCAGGTTCTGCTCAAGGCATTTTTCCTGCATTTGCCTCACTGTGAAGACCATGTCGATGGTGCTGTGATCTGGTCGGAAGCCACATTGTGATTCAGGCAGGTTCTGTTCTGAGACAGATGACAGGAGTCTGTTGAGTATAATACGGGCGAGGATCTTTCGGGCAGTGGAGAGTAGTGAGATGCCTCTGTAGTTGTCACAGGCTGCTCGTGAGTCTTTGTTCTTGTATAGGGCTACAATGGAGGCATCTCTGAGTTCTGGGGGCATGTCTTCTTCTTCCCATATGCTGGTCAGCACTATGTGGAATGCCTGGAGCGCCTTTCCATTTAAGGCCTTGTACACCTCGGTTGGGATCCAGTCTTTACGAGGTGCCTTGCCTGCACTCATTTGTTTGATGGCTTTTTGGACTTCCTCTATTGAAGGAGGGACATCAAGTTGTTCAATGGAGCGGTTTTGGGGGATCTGTTCAAGAGTGCTTTGGTCAACTGAAGAGGGTTGGTTGAGAAGCTGACTGAAGTGTTCTTTCCACCTGTTGCTGATGCCTTTTTTATCTTTTATGAAAGTGTCACTGTCAGAGGATAGCAAGGGAGTGGTGGTGGGTTTTGATGGCCCATAGACAGTCTTGAGGGCACTGAAAAATTGTTTGTAGTTTTTTATATCAGCAAACCACTGGATTTCTTCTGCCTTTTTTCCCCACTATTGGTCTTGCATCTTCCTGATCTCACGCTGTGCCGTGGCTTGGAGAGACTTGAATCTGTCCTTTTTAGGAGCAGAGTTTGGGTTATTTTGCCACTCCATAAAGGCTTTGTTCTTCTTGCTCAATAGGTCTTCAATAGCAGTGTTGTTCTCGTGGAACCAGTCCTGGTGGTTGCATTGTTTTGGGCCTAGGACTGCCTTTGATGTTTCCTTCACTGCATCTCTGATGGGAAGACTTGTATAAATGGATGCAGAATTAAATGAGCAGAAGGAGGAGAATAAATGATACAGTAACATCAACATTGTAAAGACAAACACCTTTCTAAGATTTCAGAATTCTGAACAACAAAGTGACAACAGTGATTCCAGAGGATTGGTGAACTATGCTACCCACCTCTTGATAGAGAGGTGATGGACTCATGGTAAAGAATAAGACCTACATTTTTTGGATTTGGATAATGGAGGATGTTGTTTTGATTGACTAAACATATTTTTATAAATGTTTTGATTTTCTTCCTTTTTTCAAGGTGATTAGGGGAAGAGGTCAGAAGGAGAGAGAATAAATGCTTATTAATTGAAAAAACTAATTATCTTATATATGCTTAATTGTATGTACATGTCCTTCCTGTCTTCTTCCCTATCAAGGAATTTAAATCCCTTGAGACCAAGAACATGTCCTCAAGAACTAACATAAAATTCTAGGCCAAGAGCTGGAGGGGGGTGTGAATCTTAAAAACTACTCAGATTGTACTTTAAAAGATTTGATTTAGCTATTTCCTTATTGTAACAATGGAGATACTTGGTCTAACAAGAATCAGGAATGTCTTGGCAACTTTACATTACTCCACCCATACTTAGACATACATTAGGGGAAGATACAGTTGTAAACTCCTCATTAAACAATGAAGGTACTTAACTCATACCTTGTAGTGAAGCTAGAACTTTAAACTAAGTCTATTTTTAGACAGTTTGTGGGGGAAGGGGCCAGGAGTGGCAGTGGGATCTTGTGACTAGCACTTCTTTCCTGCTGTGGGGGGCTTGCTGCCTGGTGTTGGAGGAGAGAGGAGCTTGTTCAGCCTGTCTGGAGTGGCATGCTCTTCTTGGTTCAGCCTGAAGATTCAAGCCCAATCTCTTCTTAAGGTCAGATTTGTTCTTGTTTGCTTTCTGTCTACTGCTAAGATTCTGAATTATACAAACTGGACTGATATAGAGGATACAGAAGTGGGAAAACCCTCCGCCAGCCTCTAGGGCCTGGCCCTATACTCTGAAGCTAAGGAAAATATCCAATTCCAACTGGATTATTAAACTTTATATTATTTGAATTCGCAGTCAGATAAGTGGACTATCTTTTCTGGTCATAGAGGGAGCTGAACTTCAGTTTCAGTCATTCAAAGACAAACAGACTTCATTGGACCCCTGCTGTTTCCTCTCAGCAGGGGGCATCTCCCTCCCTTGCCTCACCAAGCAGTGTTCCCTCTCTCCCCTTAACTCCTCCTTACCCTGCTACGAACCTCCCATTATCCCCCATTTTTCCAATCCCTTTTCCTTTCCCAATAAATATAACACTATAAAGGTTAAATTAGTACCTAAAAGGTCAAGCAATTTACAAAAGGCAAGCTTAACAAAAGAAGTATGGAGTACTCAGAGGATTTAATCTAACCAGAGAAGGTGAGAACAAAAGAAGATGAGAACTAAGAATGGGCAGTCCTGGGAAAAAGCATCTACTCTGATTGGTAGATGTGAAAATTTAGGGGAGGTGACATAAGAGAAAATTTCTTTAAAAGGGAAGGGATAAGAGGAATTCAAGGAGTTATTGAATTTAGTTTGTAGTATTTGGAGTTTGGAGTTGAAGTGAGGACTGGAGCTTGCTTGGAGACGATCTTGTGGTGAGTGATAATGACTGACTCGCTCTCCCTTAGGCTCAGCCCTTTTCTACTGCTTGGCTATTCTCTCTATTTCTCTCTCTCTCTCTCTCTCTCTCTCTCTCTCTCTCTCTCTCTCTCTCTCTCTCTCTCTCTCTTTCTCTCTCTCTCTCTCTCCTTCCTTCCTTTAATTCCTTAATTTATATTAATTGAAATCTCCATAAAACCCAGCTAACTTGTGTATTTTCATATTTGGGAATTTTCCCATGGTGACCACTTATTTTTAGATTTTAAGTCAAGACACTAAAAACTATCCTTTACAGTTTGGCCAAAACCTTTACAGAGTTTGGCATTTGCGGTTTTAACATTCACAGTTTCGGCAACCATGCTTTGGCGGTTACACTTGAACTACTTTTTTTTTTCTTTCTTAAAAAAAATCCTTACCTTCTATCTTTAAAACAATACTATGTATCAGTTCTAAAACACAAGAACAGTAAGGGCTAAACAATTGGGGTGAAGTGACTTGGCCAGGGTCACAGAGCTAGGACATATCTGAGGCCAGATTTGAACCCAGGACCCCCCATATCTCCAGGCTCCCTATCCACTGAGCCACCTAATTGCCCCACCAGGTCACCTTTATTAATTTATTTATCTATTCATTCATTTATTTATTTGTTTATTTTTAAAAACCCTTACCTTCTGTCTTAGAATCAATACTGGGTATTGGTTCCAAGGCAGAAGAGTAGTAAGGGCTAGGTAATGGGGGTTAATGACTTGCCTAGGGTCACACAGCTGAGAAGTGTCTGAGGTCAGATTTGAACCCAGGACCTCCCATCTCTAGGCCTGGCTCTCAATCCACTGACCCACCCAGCTGCCGCCTGCCACCTGGTCACTTTTAAATGGGATTGAGGGAACCAGACCAAAAGAGAGGATGATGTGCTTCCCAAGCTGTGCAGCCTCAGAAATTGGATGACTTCTGCCCTTCCAGTAGAGAGAATCTATTCAGTTCAACAAAAGTTTTTGAAGGTCATATGGCTGTGCTAGGTGCTGGGGAACAGAAACCCAAACTGAAATGGTCCCTGCCCCCAAGCAAGAAGCCTAGACCTCATAAGCATTCATTCAGTAAACACTTAGTGCCTATTATTAGTTCATGGGACTAAATTTAGGACCTCAGGCCACCTAATCCAATCTCCTCATTTTACAAGCCAGGAAGCTGGGGCCCAGCAAGGCTCAATGTCTGAAAGCAGAAAATGTTTCCGTTTTGATTGTATATGCCCTTTTTCTAGCACTGTGCCTGGCATACAGGTGATGCTTAATAAATGCTTGTTCTTTGATTTCTCTGCTGAAATTTTTTTTAATTCTTTCTTTCTGTCTTAATAGCAACTCTAAAACAGAAGGACAAGAGCTAGGCAAATGGATTTAAAGTCATTTGCCCAGAGTCACACAGCTAGGAAGTGTCTGAAGCCAGATTTGAATCTAGGACCTTCCAACTCCAGGACTGGCACCCTATCCACTGAGCCACCTAGCTACCCCACTCTTTTAAAAACTTAAAAAAATATATTTTTAATTTCAAATTGTCTCCCATTAAGAAGTCAAGAAAATCAAAACCTATCACAAATATATGGCTGTGCAAATTCCCACATTAGCTATGTGAAGCACCCACCCCATCTCCCCCCCAAATAAAGGAGAAAATGTTTTTCAAGCTCTGCTCTTAAGTTCTCAGTTTTCTCTCTGGAGATAGGTTTCATCCTAAGTCCTTTGGAATTGCAGTTGGTCGTGATGCTGATCAGAGTTCCTAAGTCTTTTACAGGTGATTATCTTCCAATAATGTGATCATTTTTTTTTGTTTTTGTGTGTAATTGTTTTCCTGGTTCTGCTCACTTCACTTTGCATCACTTCAAATAGGTCTTCCCAAATTTTCCTGAACCCATTGTTATTACTGTTTCTTGAATCCTCTGTAGCATTTATTATATATTTCACAGGCTCACAGATTTAGTGCTGGATGGGACCTTCAAGGCCATCTAATCTACCTCCCTCATTTTACAGAGGAGAAAACTGAGATTGAGAGTGGTGAAGTGACTTCCCCAAGTCAAACAGGGAGTTACATATAGCCGGGATAGGAACCCTGATCCTCTGATTCTTCATGCCCCCTCTATGCATCTCAACATTGCCCTTTGGGGATCCCTAGCTTCACCTCTTTGGAGACTATTCCAGTCCATGATTCTTAGCCACAAGGTACCACTAAAAGAGTGTTAAAATCCTGGGGGAGAGAAATCAACAAATAAGGTATAGTCCCGGTCCTCATAGTACCTACATTCTCCTGGGAGACTTATGCAATGGGATGCCTGGAACTTCATGCACTATGGCCAGATGACAGTGGCTCCATCCATTCCACATTCTGATGCAGAAACAACAGGACTAGAGTCTGATTCCCAGAACACATGGTTAGGGGTGTTATAAAGCTGGTCCTTGAAGGTACACCTGCACCAATACTCTGACTCTGTCTCATTTCTCCCCTACCTCTCTGACTCTGTTCTTCTCTGATTCTATCTCTCTGTGTCTCTGTCTGTCTCTCTGTTTCCTTTTCTATCTCTTTGTCTGTCTCTCAGTGTCTATGTCCTTCTTTCTGTCTGTCTCTTGGTGCATCTATCCTCTATCTCTCTGTCTCTCTCCTTCTCTATCTCTGTCTCTCAGTGCCTCTGTCCTCTATCTCTCTGTTTCCTTCTCTCTCTGTCTCTCAGTGCCTCTGTCCTCTATCTCTCTGTTTCCTTCTCTCTCTGTCTCTCAGTGCCTCTGTTCTTTATCTCTCTATCTGTTTCTCAGTGTCTCTGTCCTCTCTCTGTCAGTCTCTTGGTATATCTGTCCTCTATCTCTGACTGTCTCTGTGTCTCTCTTCTTCTTTATTTTTCTTCTCTATCTCTCAGTGCCCCTGTCCTTCTCTATCTGTTCTGTGTCTCTGACCTTCTCTTTCTGTCTCTCTCCTCTATCTCTGTTTCCTCCTCTATCTGTCTGTCTCTCAGTGTCTCTGTCCTCTATCTGTTCTGTGTCTCTGACCTTCTCTGTCTGTCTCTCTGTCTCTTTCCTTCTCTATCTCTATTTCCTCCTCTATGTCTCTGTCTGTCTCTCAGTGTCTCTGTCCTCTATCTTTCTGTCTGTTTCTCTGTCTCTCTCCTTCTCTAGCTCTCTGTGTCTCTGTCCATCTCTATCTTTTGGTCTGCCTCTCAGTGTCTCTGCCTCTCTCATTGCTCCTGAATGATTTGAATTTGAAAAGTGAGACAACTGGTTTGTCTTTTGAGAAGTCACAGGACTGGAATGGAGTGGGCCATGCAGACTTCATCATTCAGTCATATCTGACTCTTTGTGACCTCCATTTGGGATTTTCCTGGCAAAGATAATCAAGGCGTTTGCCATTTCCTTCTCCATCTCATTTTATAGAAGAGAAAATGGAGGCAATTAGAGTTAAGTGACTTGCCCAGGGTCACCCAGCTAGACAGTATCTGAGGTAACATTTGAAGTCAGGAAGATGATGAATCTTCCTGACTCCCAGCCTGGCACTCTACCTGCTGTGCCATGTAGAAAGGGGGCAAAAACTTGAGTAGAATGTTGAAAACAGGAGGAGGATTAAGGCCAAGAAAAGAGAAGGATAATGTACAAAGGACTGGTGGCTGCTGGTTCTTACCCAAGAGAAAATTAGCATTGGGCAGAAGTGGAAATTCAGTGTAACTTTTAGAGAATTGAGTTTATTGCCCCAAAGGCACAGATACGAGTAAGGGGTGGAAATTTCAGAGGGAAATTTGGTGCAGGGAAAAGTTTTCTAAAACCAGAGCTCCCTCCAAATGGACCATGCTGCTTTGGAAGGGAGAGCGATCTCTATCAGAGATTAGGACTGGAAGAGACCTTACAGGGCAGCAAATCATGGGACGATAAGACTCCGAGATCTCAGAAGTTTTGAAGCCAACCCCTTCATTTGACAGATAATAATAATAATAACTAGCATTAATAGAGTATATTAAGGTTTGCAAAACATTTCACCTATCTTAACAGTTTATCCTCATAGTTCTGTACTGTTATTATCCCCATTTTAGAGATAAGTAGACTGAAATGTTGCCCAGGGTCACAGCTTATAAAGTGTCTGAGTAGGATCTTGACCTCAGTCTTCCTGGCTCCAAGTTCAGCGCCCTACCCATTGGGCCATACTTCTGCCTGTCTAGTCCTCTCATTTTACAGATAAGAAAACTGAAACCTGGAAAAAGGAAAGGGTTTGCCCAAAGACCAACAAGTAATAAGGCCCTGAGTTGGGCTGGACTCCAGGTCTTCTTGTAAGTTGTCTTCCTATAAGTTGGTCTACCAGTAACCAACAGTAATTTTTTCACTACAGTGTGTTTGGCTTTTTCTTTTTAATAGCCTTTCCCTGCAAATAGAGGCCTTCCTAGGGTGGGCCATCAGCAGCCTACCTCTCTTTAATATCTGAGAAGTTCTCCAAATGATCCATAAACTCACCATCTTTTTGTACTTTGGAGTCAATTGGCATTTCATTGACTTGAAAGAAGGTGCCAACTCTTCCTCCTCATCCCTCAGTCTTGGAATATAAAATCCCATGGATACCCCATTGTTCAGCCTGGGAGAAAATCAGAGGGACCTAAACACCAGAAGCAGTCTTTGGGGCTCCCAAGAAAACCATGGCTTTGGGGAAAGAGACCCAAATTTAGAGACAAGACTTGGTTGGTTCAAATACTGCCTTTGTCCCTTAACTAGCTGTAGGATTTAGAGCAAACCTTATACTTCTCCATATCTCTATAAAAGTCCGTTAAAGAAGTATTTATGAATCATCTCCTTTGTGCTTGGCACTGCGCTGTCTGAGGGAAATAGGAAGATGGAAACCGAAATCATTCCCGGTCCTCAAGGGACTTAGGTTCTGTTAGGGAGATAGATACATGTTTACAGATGGGTGGACCGGTAGGATCAATACACATATCCTCTAGACGACGGTCCCAATTCCTACTTGCCTGAATGAGGCTAGCCTCCCAGAGTAAAGCTGACCACATCTCTCCGTGAAAGTTGTAGGAAGCCATGGGGGTATTTTTCTTTTTTCTTTTTAAAATTATCATTAAATTTTTTTTCAGTTCCAAATTCTCTCCTTTCCTCTCTTCCACTACTGGAAAGTCAAGAAAACAAAACCCATTGCAAATATGAGTAGTCATGTAAAACAGATTTCTGTATTAACCATATCCAAAAAAAATACCAAACAAGAAAGATAAAAAGGAATGCTTTTCTCAGCCCCCGGAGTCCATCAGTTCTTTATTTGGAAGTAGCCATCATGTTTCATCATTGTGTCTTCTAGAATTGTGGTGGGTCATTATGATGATCAGAGATCCTCAAGTCTTTCAAAATTGATTATCTTTAGAATTTTGCTCTTATTGTATAAATTGTTTTCTGGATTCTATGCATCACTTTTTTTAAAACCCTTACCTTCTGTCTTTCAGAAGAGTGGTAAGGGCTAGGCAATGAAGGTCAAGTGACTTGCCCAGGGTCACACAGCTAGGAAGTGTCTCAGGTCACATTTGAACCCAGGACCTCCCATCTCCGGGTCTGGCTCTCAATCCACTGAGCCCCCTCACAACACTTTGTATCAGTTGATGCAAGGTGTCTCTGGTTTCTCTGAAATACATAATTTCTTACACCTCAATAGGATTCCATCATATTCATGTATCATAAATTATTCACCTAGGCCCCAATTTTTGGATACCCCTTCAGTTTCCAATTCATTGCCACCTCAAAAAGAGCTGCTATAAATATTTTCCTACATATGGATCTATCTCCTTTTTATTTGATCTTTTATAGAAATAGGCTTAGTAGTGTTGTCAACGAGTCAAAAGGCATATATAATTTAATAGTTTTTTGGACATGGCTCCAAATTGATTTCTACAATGGCTGGACTAGTTCCTAGCTATAGCAGCAGTGCATTCATGTACACATTTTCTCACATCCCCTCCAACATTAGCCATTTCCCCTTCTTATCATCTTAGCCAATCTAATAAATGGAAGGTGGTCCTTCTGAGTTGTTTTAATCTCCTTTTTCTCTAATTATTAGTGATTTAGAGCATTTTTTTCATATGGCTACAGATAACTTTGATTTCTTCCTCTGAAAACTGCATACCCATATCCTTTGACTGTTAACCAACTGGGAAATAATTCTTATTCCTGAACTTTTGAATCAATTTATTGATTTTAGAGATGAGAACTTTATTAGAGAAACTTGCTACTGAGATTCCCCCCCCCCCATTTTCTTTTATTTCTTCTAATTTTAGCTGCATTGGTTTTATTTGTGCAAAAAAGAGTTTAATTTTATAGTATCAAAATTATCCATTTTTACCTCCTGTGAACCTCTCTATTTCTTGTTTAGTCATGAACTCTTCTCCTATTCCTAAATCTGACAGATAATTTATTCCATGCTCTAATACTTTGCTTATGATAATACCCTTTACATCTAAGTCATGTACTCATTTTGACCTTATCTTGGTATGTAGTGTGAGATGTTGGTACACGCCTAATTTCTGCCTGACTTCTTTCCAATTTTCTCAACAGCTTTTGTCAAATAGTGAGTTCTTGCCTTAGTAGATTGGATCTGTGGGTTTATCAAATACTGTACTAGGTTACTATGCTCATTTGCTTCTGCATACTGTGTTATACATCTGTTCCTCTGGTCAATCAGTTTATTTCTTACCCAGTATTACATTGTTTAATTATTACTGTGTTGTAGTATAGTTTGAGAGCTAGTCATTTTAGATATTTTTTCACTTTTTTCCCCCATCAATTCCCACAATATTCTGGACTTTTTGTTCCTCTGGATAAATTTCATTATTGTTTTTCCTAATTCTATAAAATAATTTAGTAGTTTTGTATGGCACTGAATTCTCAGTAAATTAATTTAAGTAGTATTGTCATTCTTATTATATTGGCTTGGCCTACCCATGAGCAACTAATATTTGTCTTTTAATTATGTTTGTATAGTTGTTGTGTGTGTCTCTTCAGTTCAACTCTCAAGTATTGTTACCGTCTGCAGTTATTTTAAGTGGAATTTCTCTTTCTATCTCTTTCTTCTGGGTTTTGTTGGCAATGAATAAAAATGAGAATTATTTGTATGGGTTTATTTTATATACTGCAACTTTGCTGAAGTTGTTCATTGTTTGTTAGTTTTTTGTTGTTGTTGACTCTCTAGGGTTATCTAAGTTCTAATTCCAAAATGGTTCTCCCCATGATAGTCTTACCATCGTCTGCAAAAAGTAATTGTTTTCTTCTTTAGTTGTTATAGTTGGTCTGTCTATTTCTTCCATTGATTTTTCTTGTCTTATTGCCATACTTAGAATTTTTAGAGGATAGCTAGGTGGCTCTGATAAGAGTTTGGCACCTGAATTCAGGAAGACTTATCTTACTCATTTCAAATATGGTCTCAAACATTTATTAGGTGTGGGACTTTGGGCAAGTCATTTAATTCTGCGTGCCTCAGTTTCCTCATCTGTAAATTGAGCTGGAGAAGGAAATGGCAAACCATTCCAGTATCTTTGCCAAGAAAACCCCCAAAAAGGATAGCAAAGAGTTGAACATGATTGAAAACAAATGAACAAAAGCATCTCTAGTATACTATTGAATAATGATAGACTTTTCTTTCTTCTTTATCCTACTGGGAAAGCTTCTAGTTTCTTTCCATTATTCCAAACCCCCTTCCTTATTGTCCTCATTAATGAGATAATACTCACTCTTGGTTTCAGATAGATTCCTGTGCTTTTTAGTGTTTTTGTTGGCTTTTTTTAACAACAGGAATGGATATTACATTTTGTCAACAACCTTTTCTGAATCTATTGGAATAATTATATAATTTTTGTTGTTTTTAATTATTGATATAGTCACTTATGTTGGTAATTTTCCTAATATTAAATTAGCCCCACATTCCTGTTATAAATCCAGCACAGTCATAGTGTAGGATCTTTGTGATATATTGGTGTAATCTCCTTGCTAATGTTTTATTTTAAAAATTTGCGTCAATATTCATCAGGGAAAATGGTCCATAATGGTCTTTTTCTGTTTGGACTCTCCTTAGTTTAGGTTTAAAAAAATCCATATTTGTGTCAGAGAAAAGATTTAATGGTACTCTTTCTTTCCTTTGAGGTGTTTTTCTAATGCCATTGACTGGAGCCCCCATTCCAATTTGTTCTTGTTAATATTGACGCTACTGACAATATTTTTTATTCATTGTTCAACCTGATGATTAGCATCCCAGGACCATTTAATGAGATAATATCAATTAGCTTTTACAAAGGGCTATTTACTATGAAGTAGAAGAATGGAATATTCTTCCCCCCCCCCCCCCATTGAGGGAGGGGCCACCTTGGTCCCTGGGATGAGCACACTTGAACTTGAATCTATTTACCCCACCAAGTCCATTTCTGAATTTGACATCGTCAACAGATAGAGATGTTCCCTTGTTTTCCTGAGACCCCACTATCTTGTTCGCAGATGCTACAAAAGAAATAGCCGAGATCTTCCCATCATTTATTATATTCTACAGTTTTTAGACAAGTCATGCATGAAATGCGAATATGAGGAGGATTATTAAATGCATCAAGACTCTCCTCCTAATGAAATGTGGATAGACCAGTCTTCTTATTTAGCAGTCCATTATAAAATTTCATCCCGATAGAGTCATTATTTTCTCTGAAATTCAAAATAACATTTGTGATGCACTAAAAAATGGACAGTGACTCATAGGGGCACTTGAAGGAAGGTCACTGATGTGAGCCAGGAGGTAGAGAGGGACCTCATTCCAAGCAGGAAGACAGTTTGTGCAAAGACATAGGACTGTGGTGGGAGATGGATGATAGAAGGAATGCCAAGGTAGCCATTTGGCTGCAGAAGAGACATCAGGAGGCCTTTGGTTGTTAGTAAGTGTAATATAGGCCAGTAAAGGAGGTTACCCCTACCAACATTGGTGAATAGGGGAGAGGGAGAGAAGAGGTTGATCCTCCTCTCTCTTCCCCTTAGTGAAGGCAACCTGAGTGTGTTTCCCTGAGGGACAGAGCGTGTCTCCTCAGAGATTTGGTTTGAGAGGTAGAGGTTAAAGACAGGAGGAGAGGGCTTTGGAGAAATGACCCACTGCCTCCCTTCTTGATCTCAGCTGTTGTTGAGAGGCAGGATAGATTTTCTTGCCTCTGGATCCTCCCAATACCCCAACTACCACTTTCCCTTTGAGATCCGGGTTTACTCTCCAATCCTAGTCTTGAGCTAATCCTCCTCCTTGGGAGAGGTGTGATTCTCCCCAAATCTTCAGTCCCCTTCTTTGGTGTCAGAAAGCAGGCAGACCTGGTCTATATAATAACACTTTAATAGAAAATCACCCAGGGAAGGGGAAATAGGAGGATGGAGTAAAGAAAGTGGGTAGCAGGAGTCCCTAAAGACTGACAGACTGACCCCCCAAATTTTGGGGGTCCATGCTTTAAGCCTTGACTCCTCTTCTGGTCAGCAGCTACTTGTCCTGAGCTAATTTGGTTATTGCTGGAGTTCAAGACAGATTAGGGGGATGGAGAGATGGAGAAAATCCTTGGAGAAGGTTTCCTCAGTAGATGGCTTCTTCTAAAGTCCAATCTACTGTGTTGAGGTGAGCAAAAGATTTCCAGGGATCTCTAGGAAGCTGTTGGGGTCCAAAGGGAAACCTGCCTTTGATCCTCTTGTCAGGCTCTCAGCTGAAGGAGTCAGAGTTGAAGTGGCAGTTTCTCAGTTCTCTCAGCTCTTGCTCCCTTTGGAATTCTGGGTCCCTTCCTTTCTGCTCTTCTCCCACATGGGCTGCTTTCTTGCTTTTCTAGATCAGATTTCCTTCCTTTGCATCTTCCTTGCTTTTGCAAATTTTCTCTTACGTAAGTCATGTCTTGATTCTTCCCAACTCCATGGAGCATAGCACATGTACATGGTCCAAGAGGTTTTCTTGGCAAAGATAATCGGAGACAGGTCTTGAACTCAGGTCTCCCTGAGTACAGGTCCAGTACTCCATCCACTGTGCCACCCAGCTGTTAAGGGAATCATTGAAAAGAGATCAAACGTGGAGCTGGAAGGGACCCAGAGGCCATCGAGTCCCTCTTATTTTACAGATAAGACTAAGTAACTCAAATTGAGACAGAAAACCTCAAATGGGATCAAAAGGTCAGACAAGACTGATCAACTAAGCAACAACCAGAAAAGGTGGTGGAAAGGACAGTAAATCTATCGAGAAGACCTGAGTTTGAATCCTGATTCAGGCACTTAATTAGTTTTGTAACCCTGGGCAAATCACTTAACCACTGCCTCAGTTTCTTCTTTTGTAAAATGAGAATAAAAGTTGTTGTGAGAACCAATAATATAAATAAAGCTTTAAATAAATGTCAGCTATTATTATTTTCTCTAAGGAGTTAAAGTGATTTTCCAAAGTCACATGAGCAAGGATCAGAAGCAGAATGAGAATTTGGGTCCTCTGACAAAGGAGCTGGAGTTTTTCTGCCATCCCCCCTTGGGTTTCTTTGACGGCATCAGGTTCCCTCCAGGAGAGGGCAATGTTGCTAGGAGTGGAGCTTTGCACTTGGCAGGCACCTGCTCTTGGGGCCAAACACTGTACATGGTGTACCCTGCCTCTGGGCACAGGCTGGCATTGGGTGTGTCTGTCATTCACTGTTATGATGACGCGATGTTTCTTTTTGCAAAGGGCTTTGCATCAGACTTGGAAAAAGTGCAGCTGAAGCTCTCTCTAACCTTTGGCATTGTTTTCCTTCTGGCATTTGGGAGGTGGGGTAGGAGGGGGCCAGAGCTCCCATTTGGAGACACCTCTAGTGGGACGTTGGCTTGGAGAGCTCCTGGCTGTTCTTTTCCTTTCCAGCTTTCCCTCCCATCCCCAATTCTACCCACTCCCACAAGCCTACTCCCCAGTTTTTCCCCTGGCTACTGCTCTGACCCCCATCTCCATCAGCTTTTGCAGTGATTCAGTAGGTAATCCTCAAAGCTCTCCTGGGTGTGTCTACACTAATGCCTGGGCAACTCCCTTTTTGCCCAAGTACAAACTGTGCCCCCACCCCCATCCTCAAGAACAACATCATCATCATCATTATAATCAAGTGAGGAAAAACACGATAACCATGATAGCAATAAATGCTGGTTCTCTAAGGATACGAGATGCCGATCTCGACACCACACCCTGGTAAACAGTTTCACGAGTGGCCAGAAAAATTCAGCGGCTGCCGGCCAGGCTTCCGTGGATGAATCAGCCTCTTCCCTCTCCTAAACTCCCTTGATGATGACCACTGTCCATTCCTTGGCTGGTCGTCCAGCTTCAAGGAGCCCCACAGAGCTACGTCATGCTTATTGAGCCCTACTGGGTGCCAGGCTCGGATGAAGTGCTGGACAGAGGAAGAAAGGCACAAGGCAGTCTCTGTTCTTGAGGAGTTCGCAGGTTATTGATGGAGACAACTCAGCATACAGACAAATAGATACAAACAAGCTACAGGCGAGATAAATCAAAAATAATCAATGGGAGAAGGTTTCTATATAAGGAGGGATCAGAAAAGTCTGCCTCTTTTTCTTCTCCTCCTCCTGTAAACTTTTACTTTCTGTCTAAGTAACAATCCTAAGACAGAAGTGTAAGGGCTAGGCAAAGGGGAGTTACATGCTTCTCCCACTAAAGAAGTGTCTGAAGTCACATTTGAACCCAGGACTTCCCACCTCCAAGCCTGGGTCTCTCTCTGCAGAGCCATCTAGCTGCTCCTCTGGGAAGGCTTCTTACTGAAGGTGGGATCAAGTAGGGGAAGCACGGTTTTGGAGTTGGAGGTATAGGGTTCGAATCTTGGTTTTATCACCATTTCTGTCACACCTCTTGTTATTTGCCCTTATCTGGACCTCTGTGAAATGAGGGGATCGGTCTAGAGGATCTTTGGGGTCCCAGGCTTTTTTTGGGTGCCTGGGCCATTTTATTAAATACAGCATACAAGATGGGGGGGCTACAAACCCTCCTCCCACAAAAAGCAACCCACGAAATAGAAAAATAAGCACCAAAGAACACACAAAATGTGCCGAGTTCCCAATATGGGGGTGAGAGTGGCGGTTGGGTCCCATCCTTTTTAAGGCATTGGAGGTGGCTTTCATTGAGCATAATAAACTAACCTCTCCCATTTCTGCAGCACATTAGTGTGTTCAAAGCATTTCCTTTACCACACCCACAGAAGAAGGTGATATAAATGTTATCTCCATTTTGCAGATGATGAAACTGACCCTCAGAGAGATGAAGCGACCTGCTTAGAGCTAGCATCAGGGCTTATACTTCAATCCAAACCTCCTGACCCCCTGTCCCTGCCCTTTCAAAGGAAAAAAAATCCTTCCTTTGTGTAATAAGTATAGGCTCGACAGGCAGCTAGACGGCACCATTGCAGATAAAGTGCCAGGTATGGAGTCATCTTCCTGAGTCCAAATCCGGTCTAAGCCATTTACTAACTGTGTGACCCTGGGCGAGTCACTGAACCCTGTTTGTCTCCGTTTTCTCATCTGTAAAATGAGCTGGAGAAGGAAATGACAAACCACTCTAATATCTCTACCGAGAAAACTCCTCAAAAGGGGTCCCGAAGAGTCAGAGATGACTGAACAACCATAAAAACAGATTTGGAAATACCGCCACCTATCTTATTTATTCTTCAGCAGAATATAGTTATTTGTGTGCAAAGAATCTTCCTCCGATTGGATGGAAAGCTCCTTGAGGGCAGGAGTAGCTGTATCTCCACTAGTTAGCATACTGGCTTATATGGTCAAAGATTGAAAGTTGGAAGGGACCTTCTGAATAATGTAGTCTGACCTATTTAAGAAAGCCCAGGGATGTCGAGTCACTTGTATGGATGGTCACACATGGAGTCAGTGGCATGACCAGCATCTGAACCGAGATTCTCTGGCCCTAAATCCCAGGCTCTAGCCACTGTTCTAGGCTGCTTCGATGTAAAAGCACTCAACATTTGTTGGAAATCCAATCTATTGTCAAGACACAATGCAGAAGCAACATTTGAGTGTAGAGGGAACAGCAACAACTCCTTACACTCCAGACGGGGGGACTTGATGATTTGTTGCTTAGTCGTTTAGTCATGTATGACTCTTGGTTACCCCCTGGACCACGGATACTGTCCACGGGACAAGATGACAAAGATGCTGGAGTGCTTTGCCATTTCCTTCTCTGGCACATTCAAATAGGGGAGTAGCTTGAGAGTTCAAATCACTTCAGGCTGGGGTCTCCTTTGTGGGGGCTGTATCTCCCAAAGGTGGGGAGAAGAGGCTTTCTCTCTCCTCCCTGCTCATCCATGGAAACTTCTCACCCAGGAGCGGGGCCCCAAGAAGGAGACACTCATCCAGTAGCTGGAAATGCAGTTCTAATGAGCCTCTATCGAAGCCAGATTTCAAAAAGAAGCCCAGCTCCTTTGAGAACACACAGAAGATAAAGGCACTGAAGAAGAGGTCCAACGAAGCCACATAGAATCGGGAGTGGAGAGGGGTAGACAGAGGAAGCAGCCACAGAAAGCAGAATCCCTGGTCTAGAAGGGAGGCTCTGGTGTCTGTTAACTCATACCCTTCCTCAATGATGTGGATGAAGGCTACCAAATTTACAGCGGACACCGTGCCAGGATGGACAGCTAAAATACTAGAAGACGGAGTCAAGATCCAAAAAGATCTCAACAGGTCAGAACATTGTGCTGAACATGAGATGTTTTTTAATTTTAATTTTAAAAAATATTTTCTCATGGTTACATGATTCATTTTCTTTCCCTTCCTTCTTCCCTTCCTCCTACCCCAGAGCCAACAAGGAATTCCACTGGGTTTTACAAATGTCTGAATATAAGATAATATAAGAATAAGATGAAATTGAATAGTCAATCAAGGAGCATTTTAAAAAAAAAACCCTTACCTTGCATCTTGGAGTCAATTGGCTCCAAGGCAGAAGAGTGGTAAGGGCTAGGCAATGGGGGTCAAGTGACTTGCCCAGGGTCACACAGCTGGGAAGTATCTGAGGTCATATTTGAACCCAGGACCTCCTGTCTCTAGACCTGGCTCTCAATCCACTGAGCTGCCCCCTCAAGGAGCATTTCTAAATCACCTACTATGTGCCAGGCACTGTGCTAAGTGTTGGGAATACAAGGAAAGGTTAAATAGAGACAGTACCTGACCTGAAGGGGCTCATATTTTTACCTGGGGAGATAACACGTAAGCAACTACGTAGGGCAGATTGGTGGCAGTCTCTGACAGAAGGCATTAGGGAGGGCTAAGATAAGTTGCTTGCAGAAGCAGGAATACCCTTACTATCTGTCTTAAGAATAATTCTAAGTATCTGTTCCAAGACAGAAGAGTGGGAAGGGCTAGGCAAGTTGGAAGTGACTGAGGCTAGATTTGAACTCAGGTCTTCCTGAGTCCAGTCCTTTATCCACTGTAGCTGCCCCAGACTGAGAGCTCTTTAAACTGAAAGTGAGAAGCCTTCTAGAGCCCAAGAAACTGTCTTCAAGTGTTCGTTTATAGGATTGTCACAGAGAAGAAGGGTGAGACTTGTTCTGTCTAACCCTACCTGACAGAATAGGAGAATTAGGAGAAATTGGAAAGGGGAGAATATTGAGAGAACTTCCTAACCATTGAATTGTCCCAAATGGACAGTTCTGCCTTGGAAGATAATTTCCCTGTCATCAGATGATGGAAGAGTACTTGTCAGGCATGTGCTATAGGGGAGAATCTGCTTTTGATGCGGGTTAAATTCATTTTCCTTGAGGGGTCTTTTTTTGGGAGATTCTGTGATGCTTGAAACTCAGACCGATTTAGTGACTTCTTCATGGTTACACAGCAAGTGTCAGAAACAAAATTCAAACCCAGTCCCCAAAGCCATCTGAGCCCCCTCCCCCCCTACTTTCTTTACCATGGCAATTAGTCACATTCTACAAAGCTCAGAGAATGAAGAGCTCTTTTTTGTTTCAGCCTGTCCACTATGAAGTCATCCTGTGATTTCATGATGCTTCCAGGGGCTTTCTGCTGGATCTAGTCCACATAACCCACCCCCCCTTCTCTAACTTCCATGGTGCTTATTATATCTACCTTACTGTATAATATTTTCATTCCCATACTCCCTTTAATGGTTCAGATCTCACTGTAGCCTCACTGCATGCAACTCTTTTTTTTTTTACTTTACTTTCTGTCTTAGTATCTATACTAAGTATCAGTTCCAAGGCAGAAATGCAGTTTGGACTAGGCAAGTGGAGTTAGGTGATTTATCCAGGGTCATACAGCTAAGATGTATCTGGGGCCAGATTTGAACCAAGGTCCTGGCTCTCTATCCACTGGGCTACCAAGGTGCTCCACATATAATTCTTTTTTTTTTTAATTTTAATTTTATTTGGCCAATTTAGAACATTATTCCTTGTTTACAAGAATCATATTCTTTCCCTCCTTCCCCTCCCCTCCCCTCCCCCTTCACAAAGTCAACACGCAACTCCACTGGATATTACTTGTATCCTTGATCAGAACCTATTTCATGTTGTTGATATTTGCACTAGGATGTTCATTTAGAGTCTCCATCCCCAACCATATCCCCTCGACCCATGTATTCAAGCAGTTGTTTTTCTTCAGTGTTTTTACTCCCACAGTGTTTCCTCTGGATGTGGATAGTGTTCTTTCTCATAGATCCCTCAGTTGTTTAGGATCATTGCATTGACACTAATGGAGACGTCCATTACGTTTGATTGTACCACAGTGTATCAGTCTCTGTGTACAATGTTTTCCTGGTTCTGCTCCTCTCACTCTGCATCAGTTCCTGGAGGTTGTTCCAGTTCACATGGAATTCCTCCACTTTACTATTCCTTTTTGCACAATAGTATTCCATCACCAACATATACCACAATTTGTTCAGTCATTCTCCAATTGAAGGGCATCCCCTCATTTTCCAATTTTTGGCCACCACAAAGAGTGCAGCTATGAATGTTCTTGTACAAGTCTTTTTCCTTATTATCTCTTTGGGGGTACAAACCCAGCAGTGCTATGGCTGGATCAAAGGGCAGACAGTCTTTTAGAGTCCTTTGGGCATAGTTCCAAATTGCCCTCCACATACCATTCTTTTTTTTTTTTTTTTTTTAAATATATTTTATTTGATCATTTCCAAGCATTATTCGTTAAAGACATAGATCATTTTCTTTTCCTCCCCCCCACCCCCCATAGCCGACGCGTAAGTCCACTGGGCATTAGATGTTTTCTTGATTTGAACCCATTGCTTTGTTGATAGTATTTGCATTAGAGTGTTCATTTAAAGTCTATCCTCTGTCATGTCCCCTCAACCTCTGTATTCAGGCAGTTGCTTTTTCTCGGTGTTTCCACTCCCATAGTTTATCCTTTGCTTATGAATGGTGTTTTTTTCTCCTGGATCCCTGAAAGTTGTTCAGGGACATTACACCGCCCCTAATGGAGAAGTCCATTACGTTCGATTATACCACAGTGTATTAGTCTCTGTGTACAATGTTCTCCTGGTTCTGCTCCTCTCGCTCTGCATCACTTCCTGGAGGTTGTTCCAGTCTCCATGGAACTTCTCCACTTTATTATTCCTTTGAGCACAATAGTATTCCATCACCAACATATACCACAGTTTGTTCAGCCATTCCCCAATTGATGGGCATCCCCTCGTTTTCCAGTTTTGGGCCACCACAAAGAGCGCAGCTATGAATATTTTTGTACAAGTCTTTGTGTCCATTATCTCTTTGGGATACAGACCCAGCAGTGCTATGGCTGGGTCAAAGGGTAGATATTCTTTTGTCGCCCTTTGGGCATAGTTCCAAATTGCCCTCCAGAATGGTTGGATCAGTTCACAACTCCACCAGCAATGAATTAATGTCCCCACATTGCCGCATCCCCTCCAGCATTCATTACTTTCCTCTGCTGTTATGTTAGCCAATCTGCTAGGTGTGAGGTGATACCTCAGAGTTGTTTTGATTTGCATCTCTCTGATTATAAGAGATGTGGAACACTTCTTCATGTGCTTGTTAATAGTTTTGATTTCTTTATCTGAGAACTGCCTATCCATTTCCCTTGCCCATTTATCAATTGGAGAATGGCTTGATTTTTTGTACAATTGATTTAGCTCATTATAAATATGAGTAATTAAACCTTTGTCAGAGGTTTCTATGAAGATTTTTTCCCAATTTGTTGTTTCCCTTCTGATTTTAGTTATATTGGTTTTGTTTGTACAAAAGCTTTTTAGTTTGATGTAGTCAAAATTATTTATTTTACATTTTGTGATTCTTTCTATATCTTGCTTGGTTTTAAAGCCTTTCCCCTCCCAAAGGTCTGACATGTATACTATTCTGTGTTTACCCAATTTACTTATGGTTTCCTTCTTTATGTTTAAGTCACTCACCCATTTTGAATTTATCTTGGTGTAGGGTGTGAGGTGTTGATCTATTCCTAGTCTCTCCCACACTGTCTTCCAATTTTCCCAGCAGTTTTTATCGAATAGTGGATTTTTGTCCCAAAAGCTGGGATCTTTGGGTTTATCGTATACTGTCTTGCTGAGGTCATTTTCCCCCAGTCTATTCCACTGATCTTCCTTTCTGTTTCTTAGCCAGTACCAAATTGTTTTGATGACTGCTGCTTTGTAATATAGTTTGAGGTCTGGGACTGCAAGGCCCCCATCATATGTGTTTTTTTTCATTATTTCCCTGGATATCCTTGATCTTTTGTTCTTCCAAATGAACTTTGTTATGGTTTTTTCTAAATCAGTGAAGAAGTATTTTGGTAGTTCAATGGGTATGGCACTAAATAGATAAATAAGTTTGGGTAGGATGGTCATTTTTATTATATTGGCTCGTCCTATCCATGAGCAGTTAATGTTTTTCCAATTGTTCAAGTCTAGTTTTAGTTGTGTGGCGAGTGTTTTGTAGTTGTGTTCATATAGTTCCTGTGTTTGTCTTGGGAGATAGATTCCTAGGTATTTTATTTTGTCTAAGGTGATTTTGAATGGGATTTCTCTTTCTAGTTCTTGCTGCTGAGCTGTGTTGGAGATATATAGAAAAGCTGATGATTTATGTGGGTTTATTTTGTATCCTGCAACTTTGCTAAAGTTGTTGATTATTTCAATTAGCTTTTTGGTTGAATCTCTAGGATTCTTTAAGTAGACCATCATGTCATCCGCAAAGAGTGATAACTTGGTCTCCTCCTTGCCTATTCTGATGCCTTCAATTTCTTTATCTTCTCTAATTGCTACTGCTAGTGTTTCTAGTACAATGTCAAATAGTAGAGGTGATAATGGGCATCCTTGTTTCACTCCTGATCTTATTGGGAATGCATCTAGTTTATCCCCATTGCAGATGATATTAGCTGTTGGTTTTAGATATATACTGTTTATTATTTTTAGGAATGACCCTTCTATTCCTATGCTTTCTAGTGTTTTTAATAGGAATGGGTGTTGTATTTTATCAAAGGCTTTTTCTGCATCTATTGAGATAATCATGTGGTTCTTGCTAGTTTGCTTGTTGATGTGGTCAATTATGTGGATGGTTTTCCTAATGTTGAACCAGCCCTGCATCCCTGGTATGAATCCTACTTGATCATGGTGAATGATCCTTCTGATCACTTGCTGGAGTCTTTTTGCTAGTATCCTATTTAAAATTTTTGCATCTATATTCATTAGGGAGATTGGTCTATAGTTTTCTTTCTCTGTTTTTGACCTGCCTGGTTTTGGAATCAGTACCATGTTTGTGTCGTAAAAGGAGTTTGGTAGAACTCCCTCTTTGCTTATTATGTCAAATAGTTTGTATAGTATTGGGGTTAATTGTTCTCTGAATGTTTGATAGAATTCACAGGTGAATCCATCAGGCCCTGGGGATTTTTTCTTAGGAAGTTCTTTGATGGCTTGATGGATTTCAATTTCTGATATGGGATTATTTAAGAATTCTATTTCCTCTTCTGTTAGTCTAGGCAGTTTGTATTTTTGTATATATTCATCCATTTCTCCTAAATTGGTGTATTTATTGCCATATAATTGGGCAAAGTAATTTCTAATGATTGCCTTAATTTCCTCCTCATTGGAGGTGCTGTCCCCCTTTTCATCTTTAATGCTGTGAATTTGCTTTTCTTCCTTCCTTTTTTTAATTAGATTGACCAGTACTTTGTCTATTTTGTTTGTTTTTTCAAAGTACCAGCTTCTTGTCTTATTTATTAAATCAATAGTTCTATCACTTTCGATTTTATTAATTTCTCCCTTAATTTTTAGGATTTCTAATTTGGTTTTCTGCTGGGGGTTTTTAATTTGATCGCTTTCGAGTTTTTTCAATTGCATTTCCAATTGATTGATCTCTGCTCTCCCTTGTTTGTTAATATGAGCTTTCAGGGATATGAATTTGCCTCTGATTACCGCTTTGGCTGCATCCCAAAAGGTTTGAAAGGATGTTTCGCCATTGTCATTTTCCTTGATGAAATTATTAATTGTTTCTATGATTTCTTCTTTAGCTAAACGGTTTTGGAGTATCATATTGTTTAATTTCCAATTGGTTTTAGATTTGGTTTTCCATGTACCATTACTAATCATTATTTTTATTGCCTTGTGATCTGAGAAGGCTGCATTCATTATTTCTGCTTTTTTGCATTTGTGTGCTATGTTTCTGTGACCTAATGTATGGTCAATTTTTGTGAATGTGCCATGTGGTGCTGAGAAGAAGGTGTATTCCTTTTTATCCCTATTTATTTTTCTCCATATGTCTATTAATTCTAATTTTTCTAAGATTTCATTCACTTCTTTTACCTCTTTCTTATTTATTTTTTGATTTGATTTATCTAAATTTGATAATGGTTGGTTCAAGTCTCCCACTAGTATGGTTTTATTGTCTATTTCTTCCTTCAATTCTCCTAGTTTCTCCATTAGAAATTTGGGTGCTATATTATTTGGTGCATACATGTTGATTAATGATATTTCCTCATTGTCTAGAGTCCCTTTTAACAAAATATAATTACCTTCCCTATCCCTTTTGATCAGGTCTATTTTTGCATTGGCTTTATCAGATATCATGATTACCACTCCTGCCTTCTTTCTATCAGTTGAGGCCCAGAAGGTCTTACTCCATCCTTTAATTCTGACCTTGTGGGTGTCAACCCGCCTCATGTGTGTTTCTTGAAGACAACATATGGTAGGGTTTTGGATTCTAATCCATTCAGCTATTCGTCTACGTTTTATGGGTGAGTTCATCCCATTCACGTTCAAAGTTATGATTGTCATTTGTGGACTCCCTGGCATTTTGATTGCCTTCCCTAATTCTAACCTTTTCTTCTTCGGCTCTACCTTTTAGTCCAGTGATTTACTTTGAATCAGTCCCCCTTGTCCCCTCCCTTGATGTTTCCCTTTTTAGTCCCTCCCTTTTTGTTCCCTCCCCCTCCCCCCTCTCTTTCCCTCCCTTTTTGTTCTCCCTCTCCCCCTCCCCCCCTTGGTTTTCCCTTCTCCTTACCCTTGTTGGGTAAGATAGAATTCAAGATCCCAATGGATCTGGATGTTTTTCCCTCTCAGAGTTGATTTCCCTGAGATTGAGGTTTAAGTAACCCCCCCCCCCCTCTCTTCCTCTCCTTCTTATAGGAGTTTTCTTCCCCTCCCCTTCCCCTGTGAATCTTTGTGTGAGAGCCATTATTCTATTTGGTCTTTCTTTACCCCCTATTTATACATTACATTTTCCCCACATATTAGTATACATAGGTTGATATAAATGTAGTCCTTATAGAAGAGAGTTTGAGTAAAAGAAGATAGCATTTTTCCCCTTTCCTTAATATTTACCTTTTCAGGTATTCCTTGCTCTTTGATTTTCGGTATCAAACTTTCCACAGAGCTCTGGTCTTTTCTTTGCAAAAAGTTGGAAGTCTTCTATTTTGTTGAATGCCCATACTCTCCCTTGGAAGTATATAGTCAGTTTTGCTGGGTAGCTGATTCTTGGTTGGAGACCCAGCTCTCTTGCCTTTCTGAAGATCATGTTCCATGCCTTACGATCATTCAGCGTAGAACTTGCAAGGTCTTGTGTGATCCTGATTGGCATTCCTTTATATCTAAATTGTCTTTTTCTGGCTTCCTGTAGGATTTTTTCTTTTGTTTGATAGCTTTGGAATTTGGCAATTACATTCCTGGGAGTTGTCTTTTGGGGGTTTAGTGTAGAAGGTGTTCTGTGAGCTCTGTCAGTGGATGTATTGCCCCCTTGTTCTAGAATCTCTGGGCAATTTTCTTTGATTATATCTTGTATCACCATGTCCAGTTTGGTGTTTATTTCTGGCTTTTCTGGGAGTCCAATTATTCTTAAATTTTCTCTTCTCCCCCTGTTTTCCAGATCTATCACCTTGTCGGTGAGATATTTTATGTTCTCTTCTAATTTCTTGGTGTTTTGGCTTTGCTTTATTAGTTCTTGCTTTAAAGCCTGGTTTTCTTTTACAGTTTGGTCAAACTGGTTTTGTAGATGCGTGAATTTCTTTTGCATCATTTCCCACTTTTCCTCCCAGAGGGCTTCCATCTTTTTGGTCCTTTCTGATTCAAATTCTTCATGGGTTTGTGGAGAGTTTCTATTTCCTTTGGAAGATTTTGGAGAATTTTCTTGTATATCTTCTTCTATCTGCTCTGTATTTTGTATTTTGGCTCCATAGAATGTGTCCAGAGTCGCCCCTTTCTTCTTATTTTTCTTGGTATTTTGGGGCTTCTGTGCTTCTGTGGAATTTGTCATCTCTGAACGTGGAGGATTGGCTTTTCTTGTCTTTGTCTGGTGATCAGTGGCTTTAGTCCTGGGCAGATGTTGGTTCTATGAGCGTTCCCTGGGTTAAACTGAATATGCCTCACTGGAACTGGAATGGAAGGGTCGGACCACGAGGCCACACTCTCCTCCTGGCTCGATTTCCGGAAGTTGCCTTCAGAATCCCTGGCTGTGAGGCTGTTTCGTAGGCCTGCGGGGGGATGGGCTGCCGCTTCCCCAAGCTCCGAGAGCACAGACTTTCACTGAGACTTGGATAGCAGGATCCAGCCCGTGAGGCTGTCTTGCCCGCCCTGAGGGTTGCTGTTGTTTTGACCAGCTCTCTGCAGCGGAGGCCCCAGGCAGTAACTTTCACCCGGACCGACAGGCTCTTTGCAGCGGAGGCCCCAGGCAGTAACTTTCACCCGGACCTACCGGCTCTCTGCAGCGGAAGCCCCAGGCAGTAACTTTCACCGGGACTGGGACTTGGGTAGAAGACCCTGAGGGTTGTTGTTCCTCAGACCCTGCTCTCTGAGCCCGGCGCGGCTGCCGCTTCCGGGAGCCTTGGACTCTGCGCTCCTACCCCTGAGGTCCGAGGGATCTCGGGTTCTGGCTTTTAAGGGGAGCCGTACCTTTTGAACCGGGTCCAGGTCCAGGAGGAGGGTTCCCAGGGTCTGTGCTGTTGATCGTTTTGAATTTCGGCGCCTTAGGAGCTTCTAGTTTGAGATCGGTCGGGAAGGGTTTTCCGGAGATCTGAACTTCAGCTTTCTCTAAGCCGCCATCTTAACCGGAAGTCCCACATACCATTCTTAATAAAGGTCCTTGATGTCCAGCCAACAGTACTGGGGGCTTTTACATACATTGGATGTGTCTGAATGATATTAGATAACATTTATATAGCCCTTTAAGGTTTACAAAGCACTCTACAAATATTATTCCATTTAACCCTCAAATGAAAGGGTAAAGGTCCGAAGCACATCCTTGGGAGAAAGATGCTATGATTATCCCCATTTTACATATGAGGACACTGAGGCAGGCAGAGGTTAAATGACTTACCCAGTGTTACCCAAGTCATATCTAAAGCTGGATTTGAACTCAGATCTTTCTGATTCCAGGTCTAGCTCTCTATCCACTATGTCACCTAGCTGAGTTTACCAATGGACCACACTGGTTGGCCATCTGCTTTCTCTTACTCGACATATGCGTTCGCCTACCTCCGTTGCTGGCTCTTTGATGATCTCTTAAACTGTATCATTAAGCCTTCATTATATCCTGTTCTGTTCTCTAATTATCCACCCTGCACAATTTAGCACTTTATTTTATCAGCATAGAATGCTGATATAATTGTTTAATGTAAGTCTCACTTCACTAGTGAAATTGCAAGTTCTGTCTGGGAGAGGCACCATGCCTAACTTTACCTTCATAATGACAGGCACAGGATGGGCTCTGAATATTTTTTTTTTGCCCCTAAATTCTAACTTTCTCTCTTAGAATTTATACCAAGTATAGGTTCCAAGGCCAAAGAGTGGTAATGGCTAGACATTGGCGGTTAAGTGACCTGTCCAGGGTCACACCACTAGGAAGTGTCCAAAGTATCCACCTAGCTGCCCTACTCTAAATATGTTTTGATGGACTGACATTGATCTAGGGTAAATCATACCCATTCTTTGTGGCTCAGTTTCCTCTTCTGTAAAATGAACAAATTGTGTTAGATAATTTAAAGATGAATAGGTGTCTTTTAGCTCTTAGAGTACAAAGGGCTACTATGTGGGACATTCTATGCCCTCAAAATTTCCAACTCTGACTTTCTGGTGTAAAGATAATTTTAGGGTTGTGACTTAAATCTAAATTGGTCACCAGGGAAAAAACCCCAAATAAAATACCCAAGTCAGTCTGGAAATTTATGGTAATTTAAATTAATATAGAGGGAAGGATTTAAGGAGCAAGAGGGAAGAGGGTATAGGATTTCTCCCGCCTGGCCTGTGCCAAGGGGAGTTCAAGATTTCTGCCGCTAAGTCTCTGAAGGAGATTAGAGGCTTCTAAGAGGATAAGTTTGGAAAGTAAAGGAGAAAAAACTCAGCCAGAAACTCACCACTGAACCAGACAATAGCTTGTAGCCATGTCAAGATGCTGAAAGGCTCAGCACACTGCCACCAGCCAAATCTCCACCGCCAAAAGGTCCCGGAGAGAGGAAGTGAGCCAAATATATAGATCTTTTACCCATGTGTCCCCTCCTCTAAATGCCCATTCTTTAGTTCTCATCTTCTTTGATTAGATTATATCTTTTGAGTTACTTAACACTTTTTTTGTTAAGTTCACCTTTTGTAAGTTACTTGAATTTTTTTGTGATTAATTTAGCCTTTATAGTTACTTAACACCTTTTTGTATTAAGATCTAAAAATAGACTTAACTTAAAGTTCTAGCTTTACTATAAAGTAAGAACTAAGTATCTTCATTGTTCAATCAGGAGATTACAACTTTATCTTCACCATAAAGTAAGATCTAAGTAGGGTGGAGTAATTTAAAGTTCACAGGACAATCCTGATTTTGTTAGACTAAGTAGGGTAGAGAAATCTAAAATTCACAATCCCCCCTGATGATGATTGGGAGACTAATCTCCCCAACTGATCATTAAACATAATCATCCTGCACCTCCAAATTTTCTAACTGCAGGTGCACACATACATTTCTTCTAAGAGGAAATTACAATAATTAGATAGAAGAGGGAAATAAAGAAAGACAGACAGTAAAACCAATGTTTGCTGGATACATTTACAAAAACCAATTAGGGGGCAGTCCCCTTTTGGCATAGGAGTATACATTCAAATAAATGTTCAATCAAACTTCAGTTCAATCAACCACACCCAAATTTCATTCTGGATCTTCTTGATGTAGTGTAGGTTTTCTGGCATCTTTCTGCAACAGTTCATTCTCTGGATTTAGGAGTTAGCAAGCTTCTTCCTTGAAGATCTTTTCTTGAACAAAATTTCAAAATCTTGGATTTTTATTAAAATATACTGGGTTACAAAGCCCATCTTGTGAGTAATAGTAAATCAGCATAGTAAATAACAAATGTGCACTGAAGCCAGGAAATTTTGTTTATACTGTTCAGTAGTTTGAGTACTGTCTGACTCTTTGCGACCCCATTTGGTGTTTTCTTGGCAAAGATTCTGGAGTAGTTTGCTATTTCCTTCTTCAGATCACTTTACAGATGAGGAAACTGAGGCAAGTAGGGCTAAGTGATTTGCACAAGATCATATAATTTAGTAAGTATCAGAGAACAGATTTGAACTCAGAAGTTGTTTTCCTGACTCTAGGCTGGGTGCTTTATCCCCTGTATTACCTAGAGGGTTTATCTCCCACTTCTGATTCATATTAGTGGTGTGATGCTAAGCAAATCACTTAATATCTCAATGTCTTTCTTAAAGTATGATCTATGATCTATAAAACCCTGGATGTCCTTGAGACCCTTTCTGGGAGTCCTTGATGGCAAAATTATTTTTGTAGTAAGGCATTTTAATTTCCAATCCAGTAAACATTTTCATAATAAGAAATTTAAATTTCTAATATGGTAAATATGGATAGCTATTATCTGTATAAACAAAATCACCAAGAATTTTTAAGCTCACACAGGTTCTGAAACCAGTCTTTCCAAGGGAGTTTCCAGTCACACTTGAATTACAGGTCCAGTTCCCAACCCTAAAATCGTGTACTTTTATCCTTATAACCAGTCTGGGAGGAAGTTGTTACCCCCATTTTACAGATAAAGAAATGGAGACAGAGAATCTATGTGATTTTCATAGGATCATATAGCTAAATTGAGATGGATTTGAACTCAGGTCTTCCTGAGTTATTTAGTGCTCTATTCACTATAATATATCATATGATTAAATGTTTCCTTTGCTAGAATGTAAACTCCTGGAGGGCAGGGACTGGTTCCTTCCTTCCTTCCTTCCTTCCTTCCTTCCTTCCTTCCTTCCTTCCTTCCTTCCTTCCTTCCTTCCTTCCTTCCTTCCTTCCTTCCTTCCTTCCCTCCCTCCCTCTTTCCCTCCCTCCCCCCCTCTTTATTTCCCCTTACCTTCCACAGAAAAGTGGTCAGGGCTAGGCAATGGGGGTTAAGTGACTTGCCCAGGATCACACAGCTAGGAAGTGTCTGAGGTTGGGTTTGAACCCAGGACCTCCTCTCTCTATCCACTGAATGGGCTGCTGCGGGGAGCGGGCCTTTCTAGCCTGCCCTCTCGTTCTCTCTTTAGCAACATGGCGGGCGTGGAGGCGGCGCAGGCGGCGGCCGCAGAGAGGCACCTGAACGGCGAGCTGGAGCCGGACGACAAGGACGACGGCGCGGCCGCCACGGCTGAGGAAACGGCCAAGAAGAAGTGCCGCAAGAAGAAGAAGGGCAAGGCCGGAACCGCAGGACAACAGGAAATGGAGGGAGAATCGGGGACTTCTATCAATGAGGTAGTCAAACAGCTGGAAAAACAGGCCCTGGAGGACAAAGAAAAAGAGGATGATGATGAAGATGGAGATGGAGATGGAGATGGAGCAGCTGGAAAGAAAAAGAAAAAGAAGAAAAAGAAGAAAGGACCGAAGGTACAGTGCCACCCTCAGTGCCCATATGTGACCTGTATCCCAGTGGTGTGTTTCCAAAGGGCCAAGAGTGCGAGTACCCCTCAACACAAGATGGGCGAACAGCAGCTTGGAGAAGCACAAATGAAGAAAAGAAAGCGCTAGACCAAGCCAGTGAGGAAATCTGGAATGATTTTCGGGAAGCTGCCGAGGCACACCGACAAGTAAGGAAGTATGTGATGAGCTGGATCAAGCCTGGGATGACCATGATCGAGATCTGTGAAAAACTGGAAGATTGTTCCCATAAGCTAATAAAAGAGAATGGCCTAAATGCAGGACTTGCCTTCCCTACAGGCTGCTCCCTCAATAACTGTGCAGCCCATTACACTCCCAATGCTGGAGACCCCACAGTCTTGCAATATGATGATATCTGCAAGATAGATTTTGGAACACACATCAGTGGTAGGATTATTGATTGTGCTTTTACTGTCACTTTCAACCCCAAATATGACACATTGTTAAAGGCTGTAAAAGATGCTACTAATACTGGAATAAAGTGTGCTGGAATTGATGTTCGCCTTTGTGATGTTGGTGAGGCCATTCAGGAAGTTATGGAATCTTATGAGGTTGAAATTGATGGCAAAACATATCAAGTGAAACCCATTCGAAATCTTAACGGGCATTCAATTGGGCCATATAGAATACATGCTGGGAAAACGGTGCCCATTGTCAAAGGAGGAGAAGCAACAAGAATGGAGGAAGGAGAAGTATATGCCATAGAGACCTTTGGCAGTACAGGGAAAGGTGTGGTACATGACGATATGGAATGTTCGCATTATATGAAAAATTTTGATGTTGGACATGTGCCAATAAGACTTCCAAGAGCAAAACATTTGTTAAATGTCATCAATGAAAACTTTGGTACTCTGGCCTTCTGCCGCAGGTGGCTAGATCGCCTAGGAGAAAGCAAATACCTGATGGCTCTCAAGAATCTGTGTGACTTGGGCATTGTGGATCCCTATCCTCCCTTATGTGACATCAAAGGCTCCTACACAGCACAATTTGAGCACACCATCCTCTTACGCCCAACATGCAAAGAAGTTGTCAGCAGAGGAGACGACTATTAAACGTAACCCGAGGCCACTTCAGCCGCTTTGTATTCTGGGCTTTGTTGGGTGTGCAACATATTGTCTGTTTTTAACAGTGGACCTCTGTAATACTTTCCCATGTGTGAAAAGGAAGGAATTCAGTCAAAGGCAAGTCTTCTAATGTAACTAACTGAGGAAAAAGCTTTCAGGGCTTTAGAGAAATTTCACAAATGTTAAAATGTTGAATATTTTCTGTTCAGGAAAATGTGCTATGAAGCTCAATTTTTAGTTTGGAATGAGTTATACATTTTGTTTTGAACATTTATTCTAAAAGATGCTTTTCAGATATTTATATTACCATATTCCTTGAATGCTTTGAATGACCACCCAATTCTACTACACTTAAGCCTTCTGGTATATTGCCTTTTAAACTTCCTGGATTCCATTTTGTAAAAAATAAAGACAAATTTTCAGATCTAAGAGAAAAAAAAAATCCCCAGGAAGTGAGCGAATTCCAGAGGCTGTTCCCTACCTCACTTCCTGTGTCTCACAAATGCCAATGGTTGGCTCTAGCTTGGCTTAGGACAGCCCAGGTGGGCAGTTAGTTATTTCTGATTTGTCATTGACTAGCACATACCCGTTTAGTGTGGGTGTGCACAATTTTTGGGTGCTAGACCAAGATGGAGACTTTTTAAAATTCACAATACCCAGCTTCCCCCTCACTTTTCTTTTTGTACCCATGGTGCTTAGCATACAGTAGACACTTAATAAGAGTTTTCTTGATGGATTGCTGGAGTATTGAAGTCCAAACTCAGGTGTCTAGGCAGCTACTCAGAACAGTAAGAGAACATGATACTAGAAATCCTAGGTTCTCTAGGGATCAGCTAGAAGTCTTTCCGATAAGATCAGGCGTGAAACAAGGATGTCCACTTTCACCATTATGATTCAATATTGTATTAAAATGTTAGCAATAGCAATAAATATGAAAAAGAAATTGAAGGAAAAATGAAATAGAGGAAACAAAACTATTACTTTACAAACAACAGGATGGTATAGTTAAGGAACCTTAGAGAATCAACTAAAAAACTAACTGAATTAATGTAGAACCCATATTTCCAATTGATTCTAAGATGGAAGGTAAGGGCTTAAAATCTTTAACACAACTTTAGGAAAATTGCAGAATGTAAAATAAATATACAACCATCAGCATTCCTACAAATTACCAACAAAACCCAGCAGGAAGAGATGGAAAGAGAAATTGTATTCAAAATAATTGCGGATAGTATAAAAAACTTGGGAGTCTATACCTGCCAAGGTTTATACAGTAACTACATGAAGACATTTACAAAAAGCTTTTCACGTTCATACAAATCTAAATAATTGAAGAAATATTTATTGTTCATGGGTAGGCCTAACCAATATAATCAAGATGACAATACAATCAAATCAATTAATTAATTTAATGCTATACTATAAAATTACGAAGGAATTATTTTATAGAATTAGAACAAAATAAAGCATGTATCTGGAGAAAATAAAGTCAAGAATTTCACGGGAATCAATGTAGCAAAAAAGTGAAGGAAGGGGGCTGAGTAGTAATAGATCTCTATATTATAAAGCAGTAGTCATCAAAGCAGTTTGGGGCTGGATAAGAAATAGAGTGGTTGGTCAATGGAATAGGATAAATAAACAATATACTGAAGTAAATGATCACTGAAATCTAGTGTTTGATGAACCCAAAAAGTCTAGCTATTGGAGTGAGAACTCACTATTTGACAAAAGCTGCTGAGAAAACCGTAAAGGAATTTGGTTATCTGGCTACACTGATTATTAAGATAAGCTCAAAATGGACACACCATTTAGATACAAAGGGTAAGCTCCATCAAGGGAGCACAGAAAAAATTCAGAACTGTCAGAACTATGGTTAAGGGTAGAGTTTATGAACAAACTAGAGAAAGAGAAGATCAGAGGAGGAAAATATAACATTAAAAAGTTTTTTTTTGCAAACAAATCAATGCAGACAGGATTAGAAGAAAAGCAGGAAACTAGGAAAACCGATCTTAAGTATCTCTGCTAAAGGTCTAACTTCTCAAATCTATGAGGAAATGATTCAAATGTTCAAGAATAAGAGCCAGTCCTCTGAGCAATGGTCAATGGATAGGATCGTTCTGAGAAGAATATATCAGAGCTATCATTAATCGTATGAAAAAGTGCTCTAAATCACTAATAATAAGAAAAAAGTAAATTTAAAATATCGGAAGTGCTACCTCACACCAATGGAACTGACTAAAATGGCAGTAAAGGAAAATGACAAATGTTGGAAAAGATCTGGAAAAACGACACCCTCTTGGTGGAATTGTGAACGGATCCAACCATTCGGGAAAGCAATATGAATCTATGCTCAAAGGGGTATAAAACTGGGCATACTCTGATCTCAGATACTTCCCGGCTGTGTGACCCTGGGCAAGTCACTTAACTCCCATTGCCTAGCCCTTACTGCTCTTCTGCTTTGGAAGCAGTATTGATTCTAAGACGGAGGAGTGAGGGTTAAAAGAGAAACCAAACTTTGCGCATACCCTTGGACCCAGCAGTGCCACCCATCACCGGGTCTGTAGCCCAGAGATCAAAGACAGGGAAAAGGACCCACTTGTACAAAAACAATAGCGGCTCTTTCTGTGGCTCCCAAAGAACTGGAAATCTAGAGAAGCCCCTCAGTTGGGGAATGGAAAGACAAGTTGTGGTCTATGCTAGAGATGGAACACTAGAGAACCACGAGAAATGTACAAGACGATGGCAAACCTGGAAGTGCTACAGAGGGAAGTGAGCAGACCCGGAAGAACTAAGTACATTGTGAAGCCCTTGTGTGAATGGAGTTTGAAGCCAATTACGGCTCATTATTCCTTTTTTTTTAAACCCTTACTTTCCGTTTTAGAATCAGCTGGAAGTGCGGGTTCCAAGGCAGAAGAGCAGTAAGGGTTAGGCAAGTGGGTTTAAGTGACTTGTCCAGGGTCATACAGCCAGTGAGTGCCTGAGGTCACATTTGCACCCAGGACCTCCAGTCCCTGGGTCTGACTGTCTACTGAGCTCCCTAAGCTGCTCCAGGCAGTTTTTTACTCGGGGATTTTGGGGGCCGTTTTCTTGCACAACATGGCTAGTGCGGAATTATGTTCTGCATGACCACACATGTATGACAGCTGTCGTATTTCTTACCTCCTGGCAGAGAACTTGAAACTGAATCTCAACATTTTTAAATGTACAAAAAGAAAGAAATCCAGTAGGCAGGGCTGGAGACCCGCAAGGGTTAATCAGTACCCCAGGCTGGAACTGGCGATTCCAGGCCGGGGCCCAGACCCCTCCTGCCCCTCCCCCTCCATACATCACGTCCGGCTGCCCCGCCTCCCTTCTCCGCTTCCGGTCGTCGTCGCCGCTGCTGCTGCTGCTTCTGCTGCGGGGCTGAGGCGGAGGCCGAGTGATCGGGCGGCGGCGGCGGCGGCGGCGGCGGCGGCTGACGGGGAGGAGCCGGTGGGCGGGCGGAGGGAGGCGGCGGCGGCTTCGGGAAAGAGAGGGAAGCGGCAGTGAGTAGAGCGAGCGCGGCAGCAGCCCCGCCCCGCCGCGTCTAGACCCGAGTCCGCTGCCGCCCCCGCCCGCCCGCCAGCCCGCCCCAGCCATGTCCGCTTCGGCCTCGGGCAGCGGCCCCGGGCCCGGCCCCCAGCATAGCCAGAGCCGGGCCATCCCCACCCGCACCGTGGCCATCAGCGACGCTGCGCAGCTACCTCACGACTACTGCACCACGCCCGGGGGCACGCTCTTCTCCACCACGCCGGGGGGTGAGGCGCGGCGAGGGGGAGGGGACGTCTACACCGGGACAGGTTGGGGAGGGGCTCGTCTACACCTGCGAGGGAGACCATGACGGCTCTGAGAAGTTAGAGAAGCAGCCAGCCCCAAGGCTGCCCAGGTGCATGGGGAGGGCTTCAGGAAGTCCTTTGAAAGGCTTGGAGGGGACGGGGGTGCGCCGGGGCCTGCAGTCTATGCCTGGGAGCGGGGACTGCGACCGCGGGGAATCGGAGGGCACCCAACCAACTCCGTGTCCCGCCCCCGTCTCCTCCTCCCTCCCCAACCAGGCGGGCTGACTCCGACTCCCTTGGATCCAACTTTCCTCTATTCCCCTCCCCCCCAGGCCTTTGAGCCCCGCGGCCTCTTGAGCTTCCCCCCTCTCCCAGATTTCTTCACAGTCCTTGGAAAAGCCTCCAACACTTCCTAGCTGAGTGACCCTGAGGCTTACCCCTATTGCCTAGATCTTCTGCCTTGGGACCAGTAGGCTATTGATTCTAAGGCGGAAGGCAAGATGAAAAAAATATTCCTGGTCAAGAGAATGGGTTTACATTTCCCCCCATAAATTAGCACGCTGTTGATTTTGAGTCTCTTCTGGGACTCTTCGGGGCCCTGGAAGTTGATCCGTTTCGCTGTTATGAATCCCAAAGAGAAGCTTGGGGTTGGGGGACGAGCCGGTGCGTCTTCCCCGGGCTCGCCGCACCATTGTTTACTTTGCATGAAAGTATCCTGATTGGTTGGGGCTGGTGGCGAGTTGGGGTCCTGCTCTGGGCACTGATGGCGTTTGTCTGGGTACCAATCCTAATCACAAGGTGGCTTCCAAAAATGGGGTGCGGCTGGAGAAGGGGGTGGGGATCGGGCCCGGAGTAACAGATACTTGTCTGGTTGGCTTGTGGAGGGCCAGGGCTTTGCCTTTTGGGATGCTGCTGGTGAATTTGCAAATAATAAATTGTGGGGGTTATTTGAAGGGGGAAAGGGAGGATTTGAGCCCCCTCTCTTTTCTAATCGTGCCTCTTGGGCATTCCTGTGCACTCCAGATCATGGGTCCAGTCTGACACCTCAGATCTGAGTGACAAACATTTAAAGTCTTTCATTTATGCTTTCAGGTTTGCAAAACTCTTTTCGCACTTTAAAGCTCCATGTACTTCCTCTATAGGAGCTGAGCCGCTTAGGACACTGATTGAGCTCTAGGTTGTAGGGTTCTGCACACACTAGTGCAGAAGAGCTTGGCTTTAGGGGAGAGCCTGGTGCCTCCTGGAGGCAGTGGCCTGGTCCTTAGAAATTTATCTGTGTTGAGTGCTGGATTTGAGGAAGTGCTTACTTTGAGCTATGCAGGACATGAAGCCAAGTTGTTTACCAGGCCTTGCTCCTAGCCTGATCAGTGCCAAACCAACCTACTGGTTCAGTTGTCTAGTGTCAAAATATTTGTAAACCAGGAATCACTCTAAATTACTCTAAATTAGAGTTATAACCTCCCCCCCCCCCCCCCATTTGAATCTACTCTCTGATGCTTAAACAATAGTTTTTTAACTCTTGAGCTTGATTTTACAGCTTCCTCTTTGTTCATGCTATAGTCATTTTAATAGGTTTCTTTCAGTGTAGAGGCACAGTCCTTATAATTTTTACTATATAAAAGGTAATTGTAATTCCATGGCCATGATTCCACTTGGGGAATAGATAAGGATTAAAAGGATGTAGTAGGAAGTTTTCTATTAAAACAGCTAAGCTGCTTTAATCTAAATAATCTTGCAGGCTTGCTTTTAAAAATGTCTCATTGTTCCTAAAATTGACTGAATTTTTTCCCCTAGAAATGTTTGCCCATTTTCTTCTCCCTTTGCTCAAGTGTGAACTTGGGAATAAAGATTTAGAATTGAAAGGGACTTTCAGGACCAATTCCAGCTCCTTTATGACACAGATGAGTAAATTGTGGTTTACTCTGCGTCCACCTGAGGTCACAAATTATAAGCTGCCTAGCTGGGGTTTGAATGCAGGTTTCTGGCTCCAAAATTTTTCCTACTACATCACCTATATTTCATATATGCTGCAACTAGTTTTTTGTTTCAGGGTCATTTCTTGGTGTCTCGATTGGTCTATGTTTTTGACAAAGAAATTGAGATTTGTGGATAGAACATTGAATAGGGTCCAAATCCTGCCCATACAACTTATTAGCTGTGTGACCATGGATAAGTCTTAATTTGTCTGTCCCTCAGTTCCCTCATCTGTAAAATAAGGAGGTTGCATTTAATAGTCCTCTAGGGTGTCCATCCCTTCAAGCTCTAAAATGTGTGGTCCTATGAAAAATCCTGGATATTAATGAAAGTTAATAGTCAATAAACTTTTATTAAGTACCTAAACTGTTCCAGGCACCATGATAGGTGTGAGGATGCAAAGATTAAAAAAGCAAAAACCAGTTCCCACTCACAATCTAATGGGGGAGACAACATGCCAATAACTGGACAAATAAGATATATACAGAGTAAATCGGAAATAATCAGCAAAAGGAAGGCTCTAGAGTTAAGAATGAATAGGAATGGTTTCCTGTAGAAGGTATGATGTTAACTAGGATTCAAAGGAAGCCAGGATAGGCAGGAAGCAAAGCTGAGGAAGGGGATTACATGCATAGGGACAGCAGTGAAAATGTCTACAATCTGGAGGAATAGCAAGGAGGTTAGTGTCATTGTATCGAGGAGTATTGGGGGCAGGCTGTGGAAGGTTGGGTTATGAAAAGCTTTGAATGCCAAACCAGATTTTGTATTTGATCGGGGAGATGATAGAGAGCCATGGGAGTAGGTGAGTGACATGGTCACACCTCTACTTTAGGAAGGTCATTTCTACAACTCAGTGGATGATGGACTGGAATAAAGAAATTTGAAGCCTGTTGCAGTAGGTCAGATGTGAAGGGTACTGCACCAGGACAGTATCAGAAGAAAAGAAGGCATGTGCTAAAAATGAACAGCTCCTGGCAACAGATCAGAAACGGGAAGTGAAAGCCTGAAGAGTTGAAGATGACACCTGGGTGATCCTCTGAGCAGTAATAGGAAAGTTTGCAAGGGGGAAAAGGTTTGAGGCGGGGAAATAAGTTCAGTTTTGGACCTGTTGAGCGTAAGATGTTTCCAGAATATCTAGTTTAAGATGTCCAAACCACCATTGGAGAGGTAAAACTGGAGATCAGCAGAGAATTTAGGCTTTACTCCATGAATAAGGTATGTTCATAAGATTCATTCACAATACTACATTAACACCAACTTTAATCTAGAGAGCCTTTTTACTTTAATTAGTGTAGTAAATAAAAACATCAAAATAAATACTTTCAGATATTGTTCTGCTTTGGAGCTCTTCATCTTAGATTAGAGGGCTAAAATGGAGACTTGGGTAGTATTGGTTCTTCTCTTGATTAAAGAAAATACACCATCATTTATTTTTCTTGTCCAGCATGTTGATAGTAGAAAATAGTTTTGAGGTAGCATGGATATTTGCATACTCCATAAAAATAATGTTAAATTTCTTTAATTGGAAATTTCCTGTGGCCTGCTCTTATTCTTCCTGCTTTTTCTTGTGTCTCCCCCTTTTTCTGAATTCAAGCCAGTTCAATGGGTATCTTCCATGTACATATGTATACTGTGTACAGTGTACTACAACCTAGAAAGAGAAAGAATGTATAATCTTGAGGAGACAACATTGACCAGAAAAAATAATAAATCAAGTGCCAGAGTTCAGAATTCATAAAAATGACTAATCTGTTGGTTTTACTTGAAAATAACAAGTCAGTAGGAAAGAAAGAGATGAATCTCTTTTTTTTATTACTTTAGAAATGTCACAGTCTTATATGTAGAAGAAACACCAAAATGAGAGTTGATGACTCAGTTTGCCAAAAACACCAGACAACACACAATCTAGTGTGTTTATACATGCATATATATAATTTAAAGTTTTATAAAATATATAAAACTTTTCAAAAAGAAATTTCAATTATACATAGAAACAATTTTTGACCATTGTTATCTGACAATTTGTGGTCCAGATTCTTTCCCTTCCTCCCCCACCCTTTCAAAAGGCAGTAAATAGTCTGGTATAGGCTATACCAGTGCTGTCATACCATATATATTTCTATATTCCTCATGCTGTGAAAGAAGGCACAGTTCATATACATAATAAAAAACTCATGAAGGAAATAAAGTGAAAAATGGCATGCTCTCATAGTTCCTTCTTTGAATATGGATAGCATTTTTCGTATTGAGTTTGTAAAAATTAAAATTAAATCTTAATAGTAAAAGTATTATATTTTAAGGGATTTATTAAAGATCATTGGGATTTAAGGAATAAAGAGGATACAAAATAAAGACCTGCCCATGGCTGATTAGCCATTTTCAAAATCCCCACTCAACACCATCACCATGCTGGCTGGCTGCCAAAAAAAGAGGGCACAGGACTACCCACTGAATATTTATTTCTTGTTCAGGAAGTATGTAATGACAGGAAGTCAATGGGTTCCCAGGAAATGTAGTTCTTTTTTTAGGGTAACAGATTTTCAATTATACAAGTTCTTTGGGTTTATCTTGGAACCTTGCTTTGCTAGTAATTAGTTCTCTTCAGTGACTCGCCCAGGGTCACACAGTTGGGAAGTGGCTGAGGTCACATTTGAACCTAGGACCTCCCATCTCTAGGCCTGGCTCTCAATCCACTGAACCACCCAGCTGCCCCCTTTCTAGGTTTTTCTGACCTTGTTCTGTTTGTCATATCTTGTAGTACAATGGTATTCCATTATATATATTTTAAAACTCTTACTTAAAAACTCTTAGTAACAACTCTGAGACAGGCAAGGGTTAGACAATTGGGGTTAAGTAACTTGTCTAGGGTCATAAAGCTAGGATGTGTCTGGGGCCAAATTTGAACCCACGACCTCCCAACTGCAGGCCTGGCTCTATTTGCTGTGCCACCTAGCTGCCTCTTCTTTATAATATTTTTTCTTTTGTGAGCCTTGGTCTATCACTGATCAGATTATAATATTCTATTTTGGAAAAGTTTCACAAAATTGCTCTGGTAGGAATTGGAGAAGGAATGGTGGTCAAACATCTGTTAATTTGATAAATGAAACCTTGTTTTTACCATGAGCATATGCCCTCACCCACTGTGGAGAAAGGGTTATCATGTGGCACTTTCCCTAGTTTGTAAAGAAGTTTGTTTACTTGTTTTTACATTGTCTTCATTTCTAAATATGTCTCTTCTCTGTGTTTCCCCCCCCTCCCCCCATTATTCCCAGATATGAAAGGAGTGCAGAAGGGAGAAAAAGGGAGCAATTTAGCAAGATCTGCCAGCATAATGTTTACCCAAGTGTTGAAGAAGGGAGAGCTGTTTTCTTATCTCTGCTCTAGAGCTCTGAGCTTGCTCATTATGATTACTACATCCAATTTTCAGTTTTTATTCTTTGAAGTAACATTTTGTAGTTGTGATGTAGATTCTTGCTTGCTTCTACTTCCCTTGGCATCACTAGTCATTCTTTCTTATGGAACAGTAGTATTCCTTTGCATTCAGGTACCATAATTGGTTTAGTATTCTCAGTTTCTAGTTCTTCAATAGGTCGTTTTCTTCTCTGACAAGGAACAGAAAAATGAGGCTGTAAAAAACCATTCCCTGCTCCTGAAGAATCTCAGACATTAATCTAGGCATTTTACAGAGGAAGAAATTGAGGCCCTAAAGGATGCCGAGCACCTTATTCACTATTTCGCATGGTAGGTAGCAGAATTAGCATTTGAACACAGGTCTTTGGACTTCAAGTAAAGATCCCATCCCATTCCATTTTAAAAATATGATGATTTTCTAAAATTACCTTGTTTCTTTTTGTTCTGGAGGCAGTATCTTTAAAGGATCCCAAAGCCCTCTTTTTGAAAGGTATTTTAGGGACTGATTAAAGTTATAGAGATTATCCTTTTTTTTACAAATTCTCTTTTTCATTTTCTATGTACAGTGCTTCACTGATCATGAAATGTTCTACTCTGTTCTTCGTTCTCTTAGATATTTGTAGGACCATTTTATAGATTTGAAAATTCTAAATCTCAGAGTTTCAAGATTTATTCTAGGTTACACAGCTACTAACAGAACTGGCACTGGCCCTCCACTTCTAACTTCAAATCTGAGTCTGGTTTTGCATTCTAATACTACTCCTGTATGTGTTTCCTCAAGCCAAACAGTATTTAAAAGCCATTCTCTAACTATTGGGCCATGTGGGAGTGTAGTCAGTGATGTTTGTGTGGGTCTAGGAAGAAGGAGAAGAAATTACATTTAAAGAAAAAAGTGGCAGCAGCAAGGCATTCCCCAGACATTTATTACCTACATGGGCCCTGGGTGCAAGGCTGTTGGCTAGGTCCTGGGATATGGAGAGGGAAAGTTTAAACCACCAGCTCCAAGTACGAGTTTCTTTCCTACACTTCCATGAACTGTTGCGAAGTGAAATAAGCAGAACCAGGAGAACGTTAGACACAGTAACAGAAACATCGAGGGATGATCAAATGTGATTGGGGCAATGCAGTGATCCAGGACAACTGTGAGGGACTTACACATCCAGAGAAAGAACTGTGGGAGCAGAAACAGAAGAAAATATATAATTTATCACTTGTGTGTATGAGTATATGATTTGGGTTTTTGAGGTTAAAAGATTACTGTTACAAAAATGAATAATGGAAATAGGATTTGAGTGATCATATATGTATAACCCAGTAAAATTGCTTGTCAACTGGGGAGGGGAGGGAGACAACAAGAATCATGGAAAAAAATTAAAAAGTAAAATTCAGTTTTTAAAAAACGTTTCTTTCCTGGGAGAGAATTGGGCTTTATGGGCAGAAAAGGAAAAACAGCACTACTGCTTGCTCTTCCATGAAGTTTCTGGACGACCTTGAGCAAAGTCACTCTGTCTGAGTTTATATTATGCCAATCACACTCCTGGAGCCAGGGAACTCCTCCTCTCTCTGGGCTCTTGTCCCTGTTGACAAAGGGAGTTCATTTCCATGTATAGGAAATGCCTGAGGAATAAAACCACAACAGAAATGAGTTGCTTCGATGCTCACCTTCAGATGCCTTGGATAACTGCTAGCTTGTTTTCTTGGGGGAGACTGACATTAACCCCCTGTTAGCCTGCTGGCTGTGAGACTGTATGAGCTTTGCAAGCTCCTGGGTTGGGATTTACAGATCATGGTCAGCTGATTGTTCTTCCTAAATACTGTTCTGCTTCCTTTCTCTGTGCCTTTCTTTGCACAAGCTCTCTCCCTATGCCTGGAGTGTAATTCCTCCCAACCTCTGCCTCATGTGGAATCCTTGGCTTTCTACAAGACCCAGCTCAGGTGCCAGCTGGTCTCACTTGCCAGTTCCCTGCTCCAGAAATTCTTTTCTGTATTTTTGTGTATATGTCATTGACCTTCAGTGGAATGTTAGCACTTTGAGGGCAGGGGCTTAAATTTTTTTGGCCTTTGTATTTTGAGTGCTTGTCACACAGTAGGCACTTAATAAATGCTTGTTATGGGGCAACTGGATGATTCGGTGGATAGAAGGCCACACCTGGGGATGAGAGGTTCTGGTTTCAAATGTGGCCTCAGACATTTCCTAGCTGTATGGCCCTGGGCAAGTCACTTAACTCTCATTGCCTAGTCTGTACTGCTCTTCTGCCTTGGAACCAATTTTAAGACTCTTACAAACTGTATGATCCTGGGCAAGTTTGCCCTAGCCTCCTTATCTGGGAATAATAACAGCAACTATCTTGCAGGGGACTTGTGAAGATCAAATGAGATAGCATTGTAAAGTGCTAAGCACTATGTTTGGCACATAGTAGGTGCTTATAAAAATAATTCTCACCCTCCCCCCATTAGAACAATCTGAAAATATATGCAGTGAATTCCTTTTTCTGCAAAGGAGAGGTGTTAGGGGTATTTTCTCATATTTCTTCTTCGGGGTCTCCTCTTCTTTTTAATTTTGAAACTTAAACTTTTGATTGTTTTGTGGTTCTTTCCATTTACATTGTTATAGTTAATGTGAAAATTATTTCTTGGCTCTGCTTGCTTCATTCCACATCAGATCATGTAATCATTTGCTTGCTTCTCTGTATTCCTCATAACAACAGAGTAATATTCCATTACATTCCTATCTTTAGAATAAATTATTGTAAATTGATGTTTAAGGAGGTACAGTATAATGGGAGAGACTCCAATATGATAGAAATATGTATGCTATATCGGGTCATAGGATCGTAGATCAAGAGCTGGAAAGGCACTTAGAGGTCCTCTAGTCTTTTTAGAGGAGGAAATAAAGGTGCAGTGACTTTTCTGAGGTTACATAGGTATTAAGCAGTGAGCAAGGAGTCAGTGTCAGATGTTCTAAATCTAATCTCTCCACATTGCTATCCAGGGTGGTCATTTAATAAGCTCTGGTATATGTTTTGTGTGGTAAGTTGGCTTCCCTGGCAGAATGGAAGTTCCTTAGGTGCAGAATTTTTTTGCTTTTTTCTTTGTAGCCTCTGCATCTAGCAAAGTACTTGGCACACAGTAGATTCTAAATAAATTTCTATTTGGTTATTTTTATCAAGGACTTTGATGTACTGTGTTAGGGACTGTTAAGGCAACTTTCAGGGAACCTAGAATATGAGAAATATGATGTATTCAGATAAGTTTAGAACAGTAGTACAGAAGAAGAGTATTAAGTGCTGAGATCATATTCAAGAAAAATCCCTGAGCCTGGTGGGGTTAGGGAAAGTTTTGGGAGGAGGGAGCATTTGAGGTTAACCTTGAAGAGTGAATAGGATATCTGCTGGCCGCTGATGGATGTTTGAAGAACATTTGAGACATAGGGGATAGTTTAAGCAGAATCAGTAAACCTTGGGACAGGTTTGTTGGGGTGGCAAGCACAGTTATGCCCCACTCCACAATGACAATTGATGCAAACATGATATTATGGATGGGATATTAGAGAGGTGTGCTAGTTTCATAGGAACAATATTTTTAGTTCAACAGAAATAAAATTGGGTTTTAGGACTTGATGATAGATTTCAGTTGTAAGATATTAATAATTTGTGGAATAGCCATATGTCAAAGTGACAAAAGAATCATTAATAAATTACTCTTTAAGGCCAGACTTGCATCCAGTTCTCAGTTCATCGAACTGTTGACATCTAGCCCACACCTCTCAATGAATCTCTTACACAGGAATAACAGGAGAGGTTTTGTAAAACCGTTTTGCTTAAACCTGGACAAACTTAATCTATAATTTATCACATTGCATTGAATTACTAGGCTCAAAGAAGAAATAAAATTTGTTGAAAGGACCTGTTTTGATGGACCAGTGCCAGTTCTTTGTGATAACTCGTTTTTTCTTAGATGCTCATAGACTTTAATAATATATTTATTCCCTTTAGTTTTGTATTCTAGAAATTTTCCAGGAATAGAAGTCAAGTTCAGTGACCTGTAGTTTGCAGGCTCCATTCTCTCCTCATTTCTTTAGAAAATATTTGCAGATCTTCTGGTGATGATTGACAATGGCTTAGCAGCCACACCTGCCAATTTTTTCAGTTCTCTGGAATGTGATATATAGAATGTTCACAATCCACTTTGGTGGGAATATCCGTGTGTAGTGGAAGAGTCCTGGGAATGCTGATTGGGACCTTGAATGTCTTTACTTATTAAGCAACAGGAAGCCATTAAAGCCTTGAGCAAAGATGATGATGTCTCTATCAAGAGGACTTAAAACAATGCCTGGAATACAGTAGGTGCTTAATAAATGTTCATTTGGAGACTATCTGACAAAGGTATTATATGATAGGTTGGAAGGAGTAAGAGACCAGAAGTAGAAAACCTGTTAGATGAGTGTAATAGTTCAGATAACAAGTAATAATGGTTTCAATTAACCTATTGGCAATGAGAATGAAAGGAGATGAATTGAAGAGAGTGAAAGAAAGAAGAAAGTGAAAGAGTTGAAAGACTTACTGAAGAAAATGACATCTGGAAAGGTTAGAACAAAAATTGATATCAGAGAACTGCTAGATTCCCAAAGAAGGACTTGTGGAAGAAAAGAGAGGGCCAATGACGGGGTCTCTTTAGGAATACTGTGGTTAAGATGGCAGGATGAGCAAGAGGCCAGCCCAAGAGATAGGCAGAAATGAAAGTTTACAAAGGTAGGAGGAACATGGGGAGACTGTGTGTGTGTCAGGTGAGGATGAGAGGAGGGGGATACTGTTAAACAAAGTTAAGTTCCTGCTACAAATGAAGAATTGTAGAAGGCGTTGGTGGGTGCATGGGTTTTACAGGTCGTGAGGGCTTGAGGGGTTCAGTATTTTTTTCTTTTTATAAGGAATGCTACTAAAGAAAAAAAGGTCCAGTTAATACAAAGCTGTGAGTGAGAGGAGAGTTCCCAGAGGATGAAAGGAAATTGCAAGAGAGTTTTATTGAATTATTTCTCTACACTAATCCTAATGTTCACTGTTAATAATTAATGGGATTAAGAGTGCCTATACTACCTCATCTGTGAAATCTAACCAACAAGTCGAACTGTTCTAGGAGGCAGGCTTTTACCTGGCAGGTTTAGACTGCCTTTTCTTGGAATCAGAGCCCATGAATTTCTTACCCTAGAGAAAGTTTCTCAGATAAGGTGAATTTCCCAGCCCAGACTAGAATGGGTATATTTAATTCCTTTGCTCTGCCTTGGGTTTTTTGGTACAGATATGGGATTAGCTTGAGCCTCATTACTTATACTTATGGCTGTGAATTGAAGAATTGTAAGATTTAGACTCAATAAAACCCTAACAGCAAGCCCAAATCCCCCTCATTTTCATAGACAAGGTAATCTAGAAGAGGAGAGGCTGTGATTTTCCCTTAAGTAATCATCCGAGCCAAGGCCAGAACTAGAATTGGAATCTCCTGACTTTCCTAGTTTAGGGCCTCATCATTGCCCTGGGCTGCCCCTGTTGTTGGATGGTGAAAGGAATCTCTTGAATCAAAGGCTGTGAATGTCTTTTCATAAACACATTCTGGATATTTGCTCAGGAAAGCCATCTTTGACAGTAGTGATTGGAAACAAATAGGAATGTAGGGCTACTCAGGAATATCCTAAATCCTTGTGTTATTTTTGGAAGCTTTTTTTTTTTATATAAATGAGTAAAATAATCATAGCTAAGGGAAAGGGTTTGTCTAAAATCAAATAGCAGGCTCAGCAAATTTGGCATTTGAATACTCAATCCCTGAGGTTTCTCACCTCATTTTTAAGGGTGCCTGGGTAGCTATTTTAACTTTCTTCATTTTACCTAGTTGTAAAATGGAATCAACTGCTCTACCAAGTTACTTTTAGAGTAGCAGCACAGTGCATTGAAGTTCATGCAGTGATGGCAACATCCTTGGCTTTCCTGTTGAAGTAGAAAATAATAGCTTGGTGTTGAGGATTAGAATGATAGGCACCTATGACAGAATCCCAGGTCTTCTGATGTGCTCGTCCAGAGTACGGTCTTAATAAATTGTCATGGGAAAGGTGGGGCAGGATTTTAGGTAACTTTTGAAGGCCAAGTAGTAACTTATCTCTTGAATGCTTACTATGTGCAGTGAACTCTACTAGAGAGAGATATACAGCCTAGTTAGGAAGACAAGATATCCATTTATTCATTGAAAGGTTTCTTTTTTCTAATAAAAGGTGGTTTGGGAAACTATGACTTAGATCGGCTGCACTTGAACTATTCCTTCAAGGATAGCATGGACTTGGGGTTGGTAAAAACACTCCCTATGAGAAGAACTGTAACTGCAATGAATAGGTAAATTGGGGAGGGGGTCATTCTGAATGAACTTGTTTCATGTATTAGGATATGGGAAATGGGTAGGATGGGGCTACATGATGGGGGCTTTTAATGCAGGCTAAGGAACTTGGGCTTTACTGGGTGAGCCAATAAACAGTAAGTAAACATTTCTTAAGTGTCTGTTCTGTTACAACCCCTTGGCTAAGCTCTGAGGATACAAAAATGCAGAAGACAGCACCTGCCCATTAGGAGCTGATATTGCCTGGGTAGACACTGGGCACCTTTTGATGGGTTTTTAGCAGGGGAGTGACAGAATGACAATATCAGAGCTGATGAAGCCATGCTGCCTATTTATTAGTGATCTCTGCTTCCCTTTCTTAGATGTTTACAAGCCATCCCTTTGATATGTTCTAGAATTTTGTCAGAAATCAAAATCAAATTTATTGATTGCTAGTTGGTCCATTCTATACTCTTAGGAAGTAAGAGAAGGAAGGAAAGAAGGAGAGAGGGAGAAAGAAAGGAGGAAAGGAAGGAAGGAAGTAGGATAGCATTTGGCCTTCTCTAGGACTGTGGTAAAAACCTTTTGTTCTTTACAGCTATCTCTTATTCAACCAAGCACCTCTGTGGAGATGACTCCCAAATCTTATCTCCTATCTTTGACCTCTGGTCTTTTTTCTATAACTACTTTTAGGACTTCTCCAGCTGGATATTTCCCTGCCACCTAAAAGGTAGCCTGAGATGAATGGTGGATTTGGAGAGAGAAAGAAGCCTTGAATTTGAATGCTACTTAGCACTTTTATGACATTGGGCAAGTCACTGTTAATTCTCTGGAACTCAGTAAAATGAGGGGATTGGACAGATTGCTTACCTCTAAGATCTTTTTCAGCTCGGAATCCATGAGCTTCACCATATCCCAAACTGAGCTTATTATCTTTACCAAGTTCTCTTGATTCTATGCAATATCTCCTACATATCTGCTCTCCTTACTGCTATAACTCCTGCCTTTCCCAGCAGGTACAGGTTGCTATCCACTTGACTTTTGCAGTGACCTTCCTCAACTTTTTCCTCTCCTTCTACTATTCTTTCTTACCAGAATAGTCTTCCTCATGGAATCTAGTTATGACCTTACTTCATTCAAGATTCTTCAGGAGTTTGCTGTTGCGTCCTGAATCAAGACCTTCCTTGTTCTGCTGCCACCTCATCTTTTTATCACTTTCTTCCCATGTGCCTTAGACTAGCTAAACTGGATGACTTAATGTTCCTCAACCCAGTTCCTTGTGCTTTCCCACTTAAACTCACACATTTTCTCTGCCTATAATGTTCAGTTTTTCATTTCTCAATCACGTCCAAATCTTCATAACCCTATTTTGGGGGGTTTTCTTGGCAGAGATAACTGGAGTGGGGATTTCCTTCCCTAGTTCACTTTGCAAATGAGGAAATGGAGGTAACCAGAGTGATTTGCCCAAGGTCATCAGATAGTGTCTGAGGCCAGATTTGAACTGACCTTTTATATTCCTATAATATCCTCCTTTTTCCTTGTTGAATTCCTATCCATCTTTTTAAAAAACCCAGTTCAAGTGCTGCATCTTCCATGAATCTTCCTTCATGCCTTGCCAGTGTGATATGTTCCATTCTGACATATACTTTATATTGGTTTCAGTGTCAAAGGAGATGTGGGGTGTTGGGAAGAGAGTGATGTGACAATGTCAGAAGAGAGATGTTAGGAAAGAAACAAGCAACAGCTTGGATGTGGAGGGTGAAAGATAGTGAGGAATCCAGGGTGACTCCTAGGTTGTGAGCCTTAGAGACTGTGTAACTGCGAAAATGTGGTTTCTAAGACTGTGAATTGCCAAAACTGTAAAGGTTTCGGCCAAACTGTAAAGATACTTTTTAGTGTCTTGATTTAAACCAAAAATAAATGGTCGCCATGGGAAAAATTCCCAAATATGAAAATACCAAAATCAGCTGGGTTTTATGGGGATTTTAATTAATATAAATGAAGGAATTAAGGGGGGAGAGAGAGAGACCTGAACTGAGTTCAGAGACCCTCCTCTGAACTCCTGACCTCCTCCAATTCAGCTTCCAAACTGAACTAACTCCTTTTAAAATTTTTTTCTCTTATGTCACCTCCCCTAAATTTTCACATCTACCAATCATAGTAGATGCTTTTCCCCAGGACTGCCCATTCTTAGTTCTCACCACTCTTTAGTTCTCACCTTCTCTAGGTAGATTATATCTTCTGAGCACTTCACACCTCTTTTGTTAAGCTTGCCTTTTGTAAGTTGCTTGAACTTTTAGTGATTAATTTAACCTTTATAGGTACTTAGCACCCTTTTGTATTAGATCTAAAAATAGACCACCTAGCTTAGGGTTTTTGTTTCACTATAAGTATGAGTTGGGGACTTTTCATTGTTCAATCAGGAATTTGCAACTTTATCTTCCCCTAAGGCACTGTCTGATCCTGGTGGAGTAATTTTAAAGTTCTCAATACATTCCTGACCAAGTACCTCCATTGTAGAGAATGGGGAATAGCTTAATCAAATCTTCCGAAGTAGAGTCTGAGCAGTTTTAAGATTCACAACTGGGAAGATGAGGGTCTAAGACAGAACTCCAAGGGAAATCTGTGGTTAAAGGATGTGATCCAGAGGAACCCCCAAAAGAGACAGAAGTGGAGTGGTCAGGTGGATTGGAGGAAAACCAGGAGAGAAGGGAGTATCAAGGAGGAGAGAGTGATCCATAGTGTCCAGGGCTGCAGAAAGGTTAAGAAGAATGAGGATTGAAAATAGCAACATTGCATTTTTCTACTATGATCATTAATAATTTTGGAGAGAGTATTTTTGGTGGAATGATAAAGTCAGAAGTCAAATCATATGAAATTAAGAGAGTAAAAGGAGGAAAAAACATGGAAGCATGACATCTATTGTAGGTTGCCTTTTTTGAGGAATTTAGCCACAAAGGGCAGAAGAGAAATAGGATGATAATTACCAGGGATGAAAGCCTCAAGTAAGGTTTTTTCAGGATGGAGGAAACATGGGCATTGAAAAGGAGCCAGTAGAAGGAGGGCTAGAAAATAAGTGAAAGAGTGGGAATGGCAGAGGGGACTGTTTATTGGAAGAGATGAGATGGAATGGGATTACATAAGATTGCTTGAACAAGTAATGGGGTTAATCTTGATAAAGAGTAAGGCAACTTCATCATGTGAGACATTGGTGAAGGAGAAAGTAACCAAAGAGAATAAGGAGTTCATGGCAAATACTTAAATTTTTTTCCCTATATTCCCCTATAAAATATGAGGCAAGGTTCTCAGTTTCTGGGAGGTTTAAGGAGGTTAAAATTTTTTTGGAAAAACCTCTGTAGTGGGGAGGGATATATATATATATATATATATATATATATATATATATATATATATATATCCCATATATATATATATGGGAGGGATAGATAGTAGGATTGCCTAGCAGTGAGGGCTCAGTCAAGGTTGTATAACAAAATTGTAGTGGACTCAAAAGTAGTTGTATAATTTTTTCCTTTTTCATTTGGGAATGTGTATAGGCTGACAGATGTTAGGAGTGACCCAAGGCTGAGGCTTGACTGGGTGTAACTATGCTAAGGGGACTCTAAGGGTAAAAATAGTGAGCAGAGGACAAAAAAAAAAGCCAGAGCCCAACCAGTCTGCCACACTTAAACCTCAGCAAAAAGACCCCTCCAAACGTGGGATCAGCCAATTTATAGACCAACCCACACCAGGACGTTACATAGGGATGTAAGAAAAGGGAACCTTGGGAAGAGTAGAGAATGCTGGGGGATGAAGTCCCTGGGGTACAAATTTTTAAAACACTCCCTGGGGTCTGTTGGGAGACTAGTCTCCCCAGTGGATCATTTTAAACATAACCAACTTATAAATAAAGGTTTTTCACTAAAGGTACCTATAATATTGCAGTTTCTATGGGAAAATTACAATAACTTAAGGATAAGAGGGAAAGAAAGGGAAAAAGAACAAAACTAAATAGGGGACAGCCCCATTTGGCTTAAAAGTGTACATTCAAAACAAATGCATTCAAACCTCCCCCCCCCCCCCCCCCCAAAGTTCAATTCAGCATATCCAACAGTTTACTCAGGATGTTTTGGAACAGCATGTGGTCTCTGCAGGCATCTTTGTGGCGCCTTCTGTAAGAAGTTCACTTTTTTTGGATTCTGGGAGGTAGAAATTCTAGTCCCTTATTCTATACTCTCAAAAGAAATTAGTTTACAAAAAAGGATAATAACACATTCCCCCCTGAGGAGGATATTGACAGACACAGAAAAGACACAGGGACGGATACATTACTGAGGTATGAAGTATATGAATCATTGCAAAAAAAAATATCAAAAAATATCAAAAACATCACAAAAATACAAAAGAATCTACTGGATGAAATATAAAATATTGAAGTCTTATATGTAAAAATCCTAAGTAAGGAAAAAGAAAATTATAATAGGTTTTTGAATCAGGGCCCGATTAAAGTGATTTATGTCTGATAATCCTGTAATAGCAATCATGCACTTACCCACTCAGTAGCCAGGACTACAGTAAATTGCCACAGTATGAAAGACAGAAAAGGTACTAGCTTTTTGAAGGAGATGGGATATATCATTCCCTGATCTGATCTTTCCTCTTCTCTCAGGTATAGCAGAGCCAGAACAGCCAGTGTCAGGTGCTTGATAGAAAGTGTGGTTCAAGGAGTCTTGCATCTAACATATGTGAAAGAACCGTAACCTTGAATCTCACACAAGGTTCAAGTCCTCTTGTATTGGCGCAGAATCTCATCAGTCCTACCACCATTGGTTTGTCTCTTTGACCTGTGTGCCCATTTGGCACCATGCAGGTGAATCCTTTGTGATCCTTTCTCCTGGAATCAGACACATTCAGCAAACAAAGTTCCATAATATTTAAACAACCTGTGGCAGGTTTCCACAGTCTGAAGCTTTTGGGTATGCATTTACTTTTTTAGGGTTAATGGATATTTTAAACTTACGCCAGTGCAAAATCAAATCTCTCTAATACTGGTGACATATGCTTCAAGGTACAAAAAATGGAAGAAAGAAGAAAAAGAAAACTCAAATACTATATCGTACATGCAAGGGTTGGGGTTAGGGTTAGACCGAGAAGTCAAGGTGGAGAGAAGAAAAGAGAGTGGCTAGTGGGATATGACCTGGGAGAGAATTGAGGAGTCAGGGGTTTGGAGGTCATGGTAGAAATAAAGGGGAGAGTCAGTCAGAGAGACATGTGAAAAACCAATAGATTATGGTCAGATAAGGGGATTTCCTGGTACATTTGTGAGTGATGGCAAGATCCAAGGGGCTGATTATCATTGTGTGTGACTGAGATGGAGGAGGAGAAAAGGTTGAGGAATCCAGTATTTGAGGAAGAATCAATATATATGTTGACTATAAATTCCATTAAATTTAAGAGGTAAACCAATGTGAAGAAATCTAGAAACCGGAGGTTGAAAGCATGGCAGAAGGTAGAAATCAAAAGGAGATGAAACAAGTGACTTCCCCATTGCTGTTTGCTACTGAAAGAGGTTACCACCTGGTACAGGCTGAAGGTAGTGGTAGGGGGATTTAGTTCGTCAGGCATCTGCCAGAAGCTGAGAAGCAAAGGGTTTCTTGTCATGCCTTGGTAAAAATTTCATCTTTGTGGTAGAACCAACAAAAGGAAATTCTCTTCTGGATCTGATTTTCATTAACCAAGAAACTGGTGTTTGGGGTGAAAATGATAGGAACATGGGAGAAATGGGACGACTTCTTCAGAGTTTGTGACAGAAGAGAGAAAATAGGTACACAGTCTGCTACATACCCTAGATTTTGGGAGAGCAGATTCAGAGAAATGGTGGAATCCCATTGAATAAAGTGCTTCTGCAACGGTCAACTTTGGAGGGATTGAAGATGCTCAGGAATGAAATTCTAAAAGCCAAAAGGGAAGCATTTGCAGTGAGGAGGAAAACCAATGTCAATGAACAAGTAACTGAGCCTGCAACTTAGATTTTTAAAAGAAATGGCAGGAGGTGAATAAGAGTGTGGCATAGTCTTGGGAAATCAGGGTAAGGAATCCTGATGTGCAGCTTGAGGTGAGGGCTTCTAACTGGAGAAAAAGGAGACACGTACCCAGGAACACCAGGAGCATTGCCTGAGTTGCACAATGCTTGTTCTCTTCTTGTTTTCTCTGCAAAAGAGAATGACCTTTACACTGAAGATGTGAAGTCAAAAATGACTTGACCAGGGATTAATAAGGAGAGAGTAATGGATCAATTACCTAGCTGCCCTGAATGAATTCAAATTAACTGGCCCAGAAAGGTACATTGTAGGATTTTCTACAAATCCTTGGTAAACCAGTGTCTTGAGCTTATAGATCATTTGGTAAACCAGTGTCTTGAGCTTATAGATCATTTGACATCTTTGGGTCTAGAATTCCATGTTTATCAACCTATAACACCTCTACCAGCTCCATCCTTTTGCTCAGGACTTAATATAGGATAGATTTGGGTATAGAAGTAGAATGTCTTGCTCTTAAGTAGGAGCTAGGCTTTGGGGATTAGTTTGTATTGATTAGAATTAATTCTTAGTATTTTCAAGAACTTTTTGGTTGTCAGGGTCTGAAGAAAGTCATTAACTGACTAATGACTACTCATTTGGCTCCATCCTCTATTACCCCCTTCCATATTATCTATATTACCAATTGAGTATAGTAGATGCACAAAACTTTTTTAAAAGTGTAAATAAAGACTAATTTACTAGCATTATTTAAAAAAATAAAATTATAGCATCCACGTGATTTGTGTTTTCTAGGTAGTTGAGTGTTGGAGTAGTTGAGTAGTATGAGTTGATAGTGTGGGCTTATCAGGCCCAAGTTCAAATACAATTCATTAATCACTTAACATTTCACCCATAGTTTCCTCATCTCCAAAGGGGTTGGATTCAACTGACAATGATAGCTTTTCAGGAACTTCTTGTGCACCCTTTTGGTAGTTATATTAGGGGACTTGTAGTGCTATATTCCATGGGGGGGTAGAATTTTCTTTGCCTTCCATCAAGTTCTCTTTAAAATGTTCTTCCTTGTTATTTTTTGGAGTTATACTATTTATTGGGAAAGATTGAGGGGATAACGGAAGGTTTGTAGCAGGTTATGGAGGAGTTGAGGGGAGAGAGGGAGTATTGCTTTGTAATGCAAAGGAGAGAGATGCCCCCTGCTGAGAGGAAGCAGCAGGGGTCCAATAAGGACTATTTGTCATTGAATGACTGAACTGATGTTCAGCTCCCTCTATGCCCCAGAAAAGATAGTCCACTTATCTGATTGCGAATTCAAATAAGATAAAGTTTAATAACCAGTTTGGATTTTAGAGGTATCAGGAAAGAAGGGAAAGGGATGTCCCTAAATAAGGTTGGAGTCTTCCTCAGCTTTGGAGCTAAGGCCAGGCCTCTCAGGCTGGTGGAAGGTTTCTCCCACTCCTGTCCTTTGCACTAGTTTTGTCAATTACAGAATCTTAGCAGTAGATAGAAAGCAACAAGAACAGTTCTAACTTTCAGAGCTGATTGGGCCTATGTCTTTGGGCTGAAGCAAGTAGAGGTACTCCACTCCAAACTGGGCTGAACAAGCTCCTCCCATCTCCAACACCAGGAAGGAAGTAAAGCTACCAGGAAGGAAGTAAAACTGGCAGGAAGGAAGTGCTAGTCACAAGACCCAACTGCCACTCCCAGTTTCCCCTTTCCCCACCAACTGTCAGTCTTGACAATTTCTTCTCTCTTGATATTCCCATTATTGCTAGTTCTAACACAGTGGCAGAAAGTTCAGAACTTATTTCTAGTTTCTTTTCCACAGGGCAATTGGATTTTGTTGCCATTAGGGTGGTATTTCCCCCATTTTCTGCAGGAAGGACAGTAGCTAGGATTTTTTTGCAAATGGAGCCAGGAAGGAATTCTTATCTTAATGTTTCTCTGGCAGTTATTAACCTAAGGCTGGACACCTAATGATTTAAATCTTTGATTTGAAAGCTTTAGAGAGTGAAGGCAGTTTTGTATTTGTAATATCATCTGGTATAGCAATATGCTGCTGATAAACACAAAGTTTGTTTTAATTTACCCACTCCCTTCCCCACCCCTTCTCTTTTTTAGGAACTCGAATCATCTATGACAGAAAATTCCTGTTGGATCGTCGAAATTCTCCCATGGCTCAAACCCCACCTTGCCACCTCCCTAATATTCCAGGAGTCACCAGCCCTGGTGCCTTGATTGAAGACTCCAAAGTGGAAGTGAATAATTTGAACAATCATGACAGGAAACCTACTGTAGGTAAGGGAAAAAGGGGGTAAAGTTGGAAGACTAATAGGGTAAGAGTGCAGTGGAACATTAGTCAGCAATTAAATACAATTCTTTAAATAAAAATTTGGCTGTGTCTATATTAGAATTTTGGAAATGACCTTGAAGGGCAGTCAGACCCAGTAGTACAAAGAAAGGGGGAGTGACATGGAGGAAAGGGAACAGTCAGGTGCAGAGACTGAAGGTTTGCATGCTTCAGACCTTATTGTTGTTCCCTGATCTTCATTTACTTGGTGGGGCAAAGTACTGTGCTCTTTAAAAGAGCACAGAGCCTCTTTTCCTGCATTAGTGTCACTCTCTGGTGCTTCCTTATGATAAGGTGACCCTAAGTTCTTGAAGGCCATATGTGGCATATGACAGGGACATCTGGCAGGTGCCACCAATCTGGAAAGATCTTGTGGATGGGCACTAGGGCAGGATCTGTGGTCTCAGGACCACCTGATCTGAGTCTGGAGTGGGTCATCACCACATTGGCTCCATGGTAATAAGTCTTTCAACAAAAGTTTCTCTATCAAGTGATAAAAGAATTGTTTTCTCATTAGGGAAGAGAGTACCTACACTGATGAAATAACAGTGGGAAAGGGAATGTGACTTTTCCTTTTTCCAGGTAGACTGGAGTTTTTAATTCATTATTTCTCCAGTTTAAACCCCCACCCCCTCAAAACAACAACAGCTCTGCCCATAGGGTGACAGAATTGTCTGTCCCTGGGGCAGGCATCTCATGCACTTGAACAGCATTCTGACTCTTCTGTTTCTCAAATCAGTTGTTGATGGACATTTATAATTCTCAGCAGAGTCAAAGTTCAAAGGCTTAGGTGGAGCCTGTTGACGTGACAGATGCCTCCTCACTCCCTGGGAGCTTGCCTTTTTTGTCAGCCTGTGAACAGAAGGTCACTGGGAAAGTTTGGAACTTGGCTTATTTTTCCCAATCACTTTTCACTGTAGGATGGTTTGGCTGCTGTTCTGTTTTTCTAGATGAGGTATTATCTGAATCCTCTCAGTTAGAACTTTATCCAAAGGAAAACAGAGTGGTTTGGGGTGGGCAGTGGAGGGAGGTGGCAAAAGATTTGCAGAGTCCAAGGTAGCTGTAGCAAAACACTGATGCAGTGAGGGCAGAACAAAGCTAACAGTTAGCTAAGACTTAAATATAGCTTGCCTTACCTTTCCTCTCCTTTTTGTTTGGTTCTTCTGGTTTTCACTTGTAGATTGTTATTTCTGAACAAAGAGCTGATGCTTGATTTGAAGTAAATGTATAATTGCCCTTCAGGGGACAGAAACACATTCTGTGTCCTTAGTGTAGTGTTTCATTTTTGGTTTGTTCTAAACCAGGGGATGACGCTCAGTTTGAGATGGACATCTGATCAGTCTCCAGATGACAGGAGAAGCAACAACTCGAATACCTGCGTGGACCTGATTTGACCAATAGGATTGAGAACTGAAAAGACAGAAGAGGCAGTAGCAGCATTCTCCATTGCAGTCTCCACCTCATCCTCCAGGTGCCAAAGGATAAGAAGACTAGCTCCCCTTCATTGACTTTTCTCCTTTGCTCCAGTGTCCCTTACCCCATTTGGACTGAATCAAGGCCCCTAGCATATTCCTGCAGAGATGAGCCTGTGTAGGAAGGGAGCCGAGCCTTCACCCTCCCAGCCATCTTCCCATCAAGGTGGAAAGCTCACTTCCATCCTAGGCTGGATGCCAGTTACCAACTACTACAAGGCTGGGGAGGGAGATACATGTAGGTTTGTTGAATACAACATTATCCATTTCTCTTCCCCTTTGCCCTCCTCCTGCCCCTCATGCTTCAGGACTGAGTAGTCAGAATGCAGGTTGCTGGTGTTTTGACTTTCAGAGCTGTCAAGAGTAGGAGGGGACATGAGTTGCCACTTATCTTGACCTCTGGTATCCCTCAAAGGAAGAGCTTTCTCAAATGCTTCTGTGAAACCTGGGTTCTTACTACCCAGCCTGTAATGCTTTGTGGCTCAAAATCTGTCTATTCCCTCTACCTTTTTTCCTTTAGGGCAGCATGTCCTCTGTCTAGGACATTGCCTCACCTCACTATCCTTTCCCCTTATGTACCTGTTGGAACAAAACTTTTTTAAACTTTGTACTTCAAAGGCAGGGAGCCATTAGTATCCAGCTTTGGTGCCTCTTCTCTTACTCCTCCCTGAAATTCCTGTCTGCAGAAACGAATTTCCCTTGTTCTTCTCAAATGTCCTCCATTAGCACCAAGAGCAGGCAACATTGGGCACCTACTTCATTGTTGCTCTTTCTTTGATTCTAGATTGAAACTTGAAAAATGACCTCTTCCAAGTTGGTTTGGAATACATTTGGAGACCTAGTCTCAGTAGTCAACTTCTCTCAGGTTGGCAAACAAGCTTTCCATTCTTTCTGTTGCCCTGGCTTCACTGTCTCTTGGATTCTACAAACAAGAATTCGGGGTAGAATTTGAGACTGGTCTTAGAATTGACCCAAACTTTCTCCTTGTGTAGTTCTGCTTTCTGTGGCTGACAGATGTAGAACTGGAGATAAACATGGGCTTAGTTTCACCCTTGCTGTCTTTCTTTCCCTCCCTTTCCCAAGCTTCCCATTGTATTCTGTTGTTTCCCTGTATTTTCTTGTTTCTCTGCCAGTCTGTTTTGTAGCCTGACATCAAAGGTACCTTGATCTGAGTTGGTATCTGATAACATCAACACTCCTAGGTTAGGAGTGAACCTTTATTTTTAAGATGACTACAGACCTATTTTCTAGAAACATTTTCAGTCAAATTCTGAACAGCAACTTTTTCATTGAACATCTTCCAGTATCAGGAAGGTGAGAGGTCTCTGTGGAGTAGTCTTGCTGTTCTAATGCCATCATCTTCTGTTTTTGCCCAATTCTTTTGATTTATACTTTTGTACTTTTCTCTATGACTGTGTGTGCATGTTTAGGGTTTGTAGTGGGTAATTCCATATAATTAGATCATTCTGCCTTGCGCTTTGCCTTTCCTTTTTCCTTCTTTTCCTTGGCTCTAAACAAATAGTTGGTTTCCCTTTGGATCCCAGGCTCCTCTGATTACTGCCTGTTATTGTCCCCGCCCTTCCTTCCACTAGACTCTTGGCTTGTGTGATTGAATTTCTTAGCATCCCAGGTTCTGATATTGAGAGCTCAGTTCCCTGGGTAAAAGTCACAAGCCTGTACAGCTTTTTTAAAAAGCTATTTGTTTTCATTCTGAGCTATGAAAAGTCCCTGGTGGTGTATACATTTTCACATGAGACAGAAAAATTTCTTAGGAACTTGATTCTGTTCTCTACTACAAAATGGGAATAGTTAAAGGAACAGAAACCTTTGGACATTGTCAGTGTTTCTCAGGAATAAGCTACATGGGTAGCTTTTAGGGGATGTTTGCATTGTAAAAACTTGGAGCTGAGAAGAGTGACCATACCAAAAAAAAATCCTTATCTCCACCTTAGTTCTAATTAAATTCCTCCAAAGTATGGCTTTCCATATTCTTAAAAAAAAAAACAACTTTTAAGTTGAATAACAGGACCCATTTGGAATTTTTTTGGTCCAAGAAAGAGCTTGGTCTAGTTCAATAGTTGGCATTGAGTGGACCAGACAGCCAATTTATTGATGAGTCAAAACAACAAAGATCAGTTTGGGCTTCATTGTTAATAACATGGAAAAACTCAATAGTTTCTTTGAACAAAAAAGAGGGATTAGAAACACAGTTTTAAAACAAGGAACCATTGTAGTACTCGTTCCCCCTTTTTAATTTAATTTAATTTTTTAAACCTTTATCTTCCATCTTAGAATCAATACTGTGTAAAGGCAATGGGGGTTAAGTGACTTGCCCAGGGGGTCACACAGCTAAGAAGTGTCTGAGGCCAGAATAATTGTTGCTTTTTAAGGGGAAGGTTGCAACCAAATCGTCTTCCCTCTCTTTTAAACCTTCCCACCCTCTTCTCTGAGGTTGAAGGTCTCCCCCCAAAAGAAGTGCTCTTTTGATGCTAACCCCACGAGGTTTTCTGATCCTACTGTCGGTGAATGTTTTTGAATAAAATACAAGGCCCAGCCGCTGGCTTGAACACCCAGTTGCAGCCAAGCACAGTATTCCTAGTAGCCAGAGGGAAAGTTTGGATGCTGTGGGCTGGCATGTTCTCTTTTTAGAAGTCTCCTGGAATCCTGGTTTCATGCCCTTAAGGTGGTGTTCAAGAAATTTTTTGGAGAGAGGGCCTTTGCAATCTAGGTGACCCTTAATTTGCATTTTCCTTTCTATGTAGGCACTCCTTTTCTGAGCCATTGGAAATAATCCTCATTTTACTGAGAAATGACCCACCTTTCTTGTTCTGGTCTTCTCCCTACTGGTTCTGACAGCAACATCTGGAAGGTCAAGAATCAAATTCCTTCCATATCTACTTCACTGAGTATAGATGATCCAGGTGCTAAAGATCACTATAATTTAGTGAAATGGCCCTTCCAGGGATCTATTGCCAAGAACCTTGTTCTTTTTATTCCCACCCCATAAAGAATGAAATTGAGGCATAAAGCAGTGAGCTGAAGCTTTATCTCTATGATTTATTGCTACTGAAAACATGATTGACTGCCAAAAGTTAAACCAGAGAGAAGAGAGCTTTGAAGTCTTAATAACTAAATCTCTTCTCCACAGAGCTTCTGGTGTCAAACATGGTGAATGAGTGAATGAGTGAGTGAATGAGTGAATAAGGAGGGGTATCCCCTTTACAGAGGAAACTCTGTATGGCTCTCAGCAGATTGAGACCTTTTTTGTCCCATCTTAGTCATATAGGCTTACATTTTCCCCCTGACCCCTCCATATTTCTTCTCATTATCCCAAATGCCAGATTTTAATTTCTGATGACTAGGTTCAGATCATCTTTTTTGGAAAGTCACTTAACTTCTCTTGGCCTCAATTTTCCTTATCTGTAAAGGAAGAGAGAGCTAGATCAGATGACTTCTGAAGTCCCAGTTCTAGATCTCATGACTATGACTTAGGAATTTCCAGGTCAAGGTATTTAGGCTATTCCTCTGAGGAACTGTGGTAGAACTAATAAAGTTGAGGGAACAGGGCAAGGTCAAACCAGAATCATTAAGCAATGACCCCATTTGAGAGATGTGATCTGATTAACAGAGATCATGGTTTGAAGAGAAGCAGATGTGGCAAAAGAGCCAGGCTATAGAGAAACAGAAGATTGGTTGGTTTGCCAAACCCAAGGCAAGAGTATCAGAAATTAGAATGAGCAGAGATAGAGGAAGCAGCCTTCTAGGATTTAGTTTGAATTAGAGAGGAGAGAAGAGAGTAGAGGCCCTAAGTGCTTGACCGCACCTGAAGACATCCTCTTCTGCCTTACCTTGGTTTTCTAGTTAAAACTTCTACATTATTTTGATATGTGTTTATAAAATTAGACCAACCTCTTATTTAGGTTGAACTTTAGTGAGTCATCCTTGCTTTTCTCAGCAGCATTTTTCTCCCCCTCATAAGAAATAAGAGATTCCTGCATTAAAAATGCAGTATGTTAATGTTATGTGTTTGGGTGTCAACATTTATCTGTAAAGAGTTTGAGCAGATTTCTAATTCTTTCTCGCTTTCTTTACTTCATTGTCAGTCAGATTGGCATCTTCTGCCATTTGTGGGAAAGTGGGTCTTAAGAATGTCATCTCCATTGTGCCCACTGGCCCCCTTAATATTCTATTGTAGCTTCAAAAGAGAATCCTTTTATTGGGCCTAGGCTAAAGTTCTTTCTCTGTTCCCAGCAATGCAGTTGTTCTGAATCAACATTTCCTTTGATAGTTGAAGAGTTGATTGATAGTCTTTCCTGCTTGGAAAGGTGCCTGGTTCCAATCCCCATGATCAGGCAATCAGTCAGTGAAATATTTATTGTCTGCGGTGTGTAAAAGTTCCATTCATTTTAAATGTCAAGGTGCTTCAAGTAGCACTGTGTGTGTGACTATCTAGGTGGGAGCCTCTCTCAAGTTTCTTCTCTTCTTCCCAAATTGGACGATTAGGTGTTGGAGCAATTGCTTTGGGCTTCCTTGTTCTTAAACCCTTTGTTGGCTCTTTACCATGGCCTCTTAACTGCAGAAATTAGGAACTATGGCATTAGGAAACACCTTGCAGGAGAGAGATCTCCATCTCCTGTTACCTGTATTTTGCCTGCAGAGGGCAGTGTCTGAATCAGAGCTTCCCCTTCCTTTGGCAATCATTCTTCGGAGTAAAGTAAAGCCCTTCCTCTGCTTCCTTCTCATTGGTTCAGAGCTTTCCCCACTTTGCACATCTCTGGACCATAGGTCTGTGGGCAGCTGTTGGGCTCTTTATTAATCTGCGTAACCCAATCACATTTAGAGATGGGGTAGAAAGGGTTCGTTGAAATGAGTGCTTCATTCTTAGAAATCTGTTTGAATTCTGGATTTTGTTGGGCTTTGACCGTCCTTATAACTCAATTGTTTTTCATTTTCCCTAAATGAAGATGGACCCAGAGCCGAGAGGAGAAATTGTGGACCTCAGTTCTAGCGACTTAAGTCTTGTCACTGTTTTGCTTATGGTTTTTGTTTTGGAGTTGAGGTTCTTTTAATAGTAGACTGGAAGCCAAGTCAAAATTGTATATTTTTTTTCTCCTAAAATTACCAGGATTTGGTTGGTATATGGCTTATTTATTTTCTCAACCCCCCTCCCCCCCCCCGGAATATTAACGACTTCCTTTGGGCTGGTCCTAGAAGTTGCTCCCTTTTGTTAAAGCTAAAATACAGGAAAGGCCTTTTGGTTCTTTTGTTAATCTTACTGTGGTTCCCCTTTCCTTAAACTCTGCAGACCTGCAGATTACATTTTATGTCTGGAATGTTGGAATGAAAACTTGAGGATCTGGGAAGTGCGACTGAGATGACATAAGTTCCCTCAGGTGTTTAAACTCTTCTGCTCTCTGCCTAACGATTGGAATAGGTGGAGAGATGCTTGGAAGCTTGATAATCATTTAGCCAAATGGGATTCTTGAAAGGGAAGTTTCTTCAGTATTAAGAGAGCTTTGCTTCTTGAAACTGAAGTTACTCAACATCCTAGGCTTGGAAGACTCTGTGAATCCAGCAAGTGTGGGATGCCCATTCTAGCCCCCATGTTCCTTCACTACTTTTTAGTCCTGATCTTAAAAACAAACAAACTCATCTGTGCCAAGGGTAATTTACTTGAAACTATGGGACTAGCCCCATCCTATACATAGAATAGAGATCAGACTAGACGAGCAGGATGAATGATCCATCCCACTTAATAACTTCCCCATGTCTGTGTTAAGCATCACCGGGCATTGGTGGTCCAGTGCCTTTCCTTCACCTCAAGATGGAATCCATCTATTTCTACCTTGGTGAAGCCACTCTCTTCCTGAGGGGGGTGAGGTAGGCCTTGAAGGTGTCTTGGAGAACCCAAAGGACACTTGTATATTGGGTGTCCATTTTAAGCTTCTTTTTAATAATCTTTTATAAAGAAAATGTTCCCTCCCCTTGCCCAGTCTAGCTGCTTCCCCCCCCCCCCCTTTGTCCTCTTGCCCCTTTCTTTTCAGTGCCATTCTGAATCAAAAGCTATGGGTAGCCAGAAATTGTGCTGAGACCACCCTGGCTATCTCCTTACCCACTCATCCTTCCCACTCCCTTCCTTTTCATTATCATTCTGGATGGAAGTCAGAGGCTGCCAGCCAAGGCCTTTAGGCACTTCTGCATAATTCCATGGGTTTTGTGGGGTTTTTTTCTTTTGTTTTCGCTTTGGTTTTTACTTTAATTGTTCTTCAAAACCAACTGGTATTTGGAAACATAGGAAAACTCTCACCAACGGTTGCTGTTAGTTAGATCAATAAAGATCTTGACTAAAAGCTTGGCTTTGGATTGTTTTTTTCCCTTCACACTAAAGCATCTTAGTTGGGAACCTTCCTTAGAATGTGGATGGGGTTGAGGGGGGAGGAGGTGAAAACCTTTGAGCCTGTCACTCAAGACTAACGAATGCATCCTGAATCCCCTGAAGTTAGGGTGTCGTTCTAGAGAGAGACCTGTCAATATTTTAGAAAGAGCCCCCTAGCCTTTGGGGTCAGGAGCCCAGGGTTCAAGAATCAACCAAAACCCAGAAGTTGTGTGCTCACAAATGAACAAATCCCTTTGCCTCTTGAGTCTTAGTGTTTTCATTTGTAAACTACCTACTTCATAGGACTGTTGTGAGGAAAAGCACTTTGTAATGTTTCCAGTGTCATCTCCTTTCCTAGGGAGTGCTTGGCTGGGGTGGGCTATTCCTCTAACAGCCAGAGGCTGAAGCCTCTCTCGGACCCCTAACACAAGTGTTTGCTGAGGACATCCCTCATGCTTTGTAATTCCATTGCCTGAATGAAGGCTCAAAATAACCCCAGCAGGATAGCCTTTAAGACTGGCATTAGCGTAGGGAAGGAGACTCTTTGCTGATGGGATTATTAATGATCTCATGGGTTGAGAGTCTTCCAGAAAAAGGCCTAATGCATAGCCTTGGTTTCTGAGGATTCTCGATGGTTGTCATCACAGGTAGTTTATCTTAGTGTGCCTTAAGGGGCATGACAGTGTACTAGTGGGAAGAGTAACGGTTGGAGCTGGGTTCCTATGTGCTCCAACTCCAGCTGTGACCCTCAGCAACCTGAAAAGTATTTGGGCTCATTGGACTTGGGGCTTCTGGAGACCTGGATTTGAACCTGGGCCCCATCATAAAGCCACTCATGTTGCTTCTAGGAACATCCCTCTCATCTGTAAATGAGGCAAATTCTGGCACTCCCTTAAAGAGCTGGGCATCCAGTACTTTGTAAACCTTAGAATCACCATGGAAATAATTATTAAACTTAACTTGCATCAGAGATTTAGATCTGGAAAAGTGACTGTAGGCATCTTCTGTTTCATCTCTATTTTAGAGGAAGAAATGGGTCCAGAGAAGTCCTGTTTACTTGCCCAAGATCACACAGTACCAAAGCTGGGATTTGACCTCAAACCCAGCATGCTTTCCATCTGTCCAAGGCTGCCAACCTGCTGGGGGAACCCTTTCCTTACCCCCTGACCTTTACATTAAAGTTCGCTTATGTTTCCATCGTCCCTGAAGTTTACAGCCTTCAGAGCAGCTGAGTGAGCTAAAAGGAGAATTCTTTGGCCAGTGTGAGCTTTCTAGGAGAGGAGTAGCATTACCCATGATTCTAGGTTCTCTTTTGGGCCCACTCCTTTTCTTGTACTTCTCTATGCAGCTCACAGCCCCCTGGACTAGTTGGTAGTGAATGGCGCGGCTCTGCTCTTCATCCAGGGGTCTTCTTTGCCATAGATGCCATTTCGATCCCGTGCCTGCTCGGAGAGGACACAAGATGACTCTTCGGCCGACCCTCACCGTACTCATAGATCCTTTGGGAAGGGAGGTACCCAGTATAGGACTTGGAGAGGGGAATCTTGGTGTGACCCAGCATGGACGCCCTCCTGCCTGATCATCCCACCCAAGAGCAGAATACAGTCCACGTTCAGAGGCTCTGCCAGACTTTCAGCTTTAAAGGAAGGCGCCTCTTGTCAAGGCTCCGAGTGCCTCTGGAGAGTAGATCTGCTGACTGTAGGCACGCTGGCAGCAAACAGACTGACTGCTAACTTCCTCTGTTCTGGCTGCGTCAGATCAGCTCACTTATCCTCTCTAGGACCCTGTGCTCGTCTGGAGGCCCTGGGAGTTGCGAAAACCTTTGGAGGGGGATTCTCTTCGCCCAGGGCTCCATTGCAGTAGTGGGAATGATATATCACGTGGTCTATGATTTGCAGGAATGATCCGGTAGCTCCAATTCCTGAACGAACGCTAAAGCAAGCGAGTGAGCCTGCGAGAGGAGTACGGTATTAAATACGTCATCTCCGTCTAATGTGGGCCGTGGCTGCCTGGATCAGATCTGATGATGGCTGAGGGAATCGAGTTCACTTTAGCCCGCCAGATCCAGTCGCCTTTAGGTGTCTGACTTACGACGGCTGGCGCTTCTCTGGCCCGTACCCCTGGGACTAACGAAGCCACCTCTTGAAGCCTATTCTCCCACCCTGTAAAGGGTTCATGGAAGCTTGGTCATTCCTCCAAGTAGGCAGCTGCCTGTCCTTCCCAGCATGGCTAAAAGACGATGGCCCTGGAGATTCGGGGTGGGCAGGCTGGGACCATTTGCTGGGAGTCACCGACCTATGGAGCCTGTATGAACAAGCGCGGCCTTTGTGCCTTGAAATCTGGTCCAAACTGGGAATTGTGCCCAAGTGCTCTGAAGTGCGAATAAGGGAGACGTTCAGGCAGGACCCAGCGCTGGTTGGCTTTACAGATATGGGAAGAAGCAGGGGAAAAGAATAGTAGGGCCTTGAAGTACCTGAGAAAAAGGTAAACTCAAGCTGATGAGAGTAGAAAGAACCATGAACTGGGGAAGTCAGGAGATCTGGGCAGTCTCCTAATCAGGATGCTCCTTCCTAGCTATATAAGCCTTAGTTTCTTCCTCCATCAAATGGGGATAATAATTGGCCTACAAATATATCTCAAAGGACGATTGTGAAGAAAGAAGGATTTGTAAGCTTTTACTCACTGTGGAAATATGCTATCTTAAAATCAGAAGGCAATTTTTCTTGGTGTCCTCAGCTCACTCCAGCAGGACAGGAGAGTCTACATTCCACCACTTATTGGCTGTTTGACACTGGGCAAATCACTTAAACTCTGGGCCTCAATTTCCCTCCACATCGTTAAAAAGAAGGGATTGTGTTCTTGGTCCATGAAGTCCCTTCCAGCCCTGAATTCTAATCATCACCACCTTGAATAAGATGTCCGCATTGGAAAAGGCCTTGGAAATTACATAGCCCACGCCCATCATTTCACATGAGAAAACCATGGCTTGGGGAGGGAAAGTCAGTTCACTAGTAAATGGTAGAACTGATTGAATTCAGATTTTCAGAACCTCAGGCCAGGGCTGTTTGGGCTGTATCAGCTCGGAAACTTGGGAAGCCCCCTTAAAGGCCACTTTAAGAAATACTGTCACCTTGAGACAGGCATGCATTGTGTTTCCCCTGGGGGCTCTAGGGGCCCAAGCACCAGTGGAGAAGGTGGCAGCACCTTGCTTCCATCTTCCAAAGTCGTCTATGCCCAAACCTCCCAGAGAAGGTTTTTACTTTTTCCATTAAATGCCAGAGAGCCCCCTGGGAGAAGCTTCATGTTTTATTGCTCTGTACAGTTCCTTGGCAGAGACCAGCTCATGCTCACACAGCTTCCCCTTCCCGTCCTCCCCAGCACCATCCTGGGGTACCAGCCCCAGAAAAGACCCCTTCCATGAAGAAGAAACAGGGCCAGCCCCTGACCTGGAGCTCGTGTGCTCCATTGTCTCCAAAACTGGTCTCTTAAGCCAGATTCAAATCATGTCGTCTCCGGTGGGCACTGAATCTGGGAAGCCGTGTAAGCCCAGTGACTGGCGCCCTCCGGGCCCTCCACAGCCCAGCCGCACTCCACCACCGACGGAGAGTTGGGAGTTAAACTGAAATAACCCGTAGCGTCTTTGAGCGTCTCCTCAGTGGCACCCACACTCCTCTACGATCATGTCCTTGTGGTGATCCAGGAAGACGTTGCCGTTCTGCGAGTACAGCATGCTCAGGGGCTTGGTCTTCACGGGAACACAGCACGTGGAGGGCACGTGCTGGGGCTGGTAGAACTTCAGCAAGCTCTGCAGGGGAGAGAAGGAGGGCGGACTCGGTCCCAAAGACTTCGACAGGAGACCCAGGTTTGTCCTTAACGTCTCCCTTGTGCGAGGCATGATCTGAGGATGCTCACCCTTACCTAGCGCTGAGTCTGGCCAGGACGGTGCCTTGGATGCCGATTGTAAAGCACTCTAAGACCACATCCGTCCCTTTTCTTCTGTCCCACTTTCCCGCCTCTCCCCCTTTTGCTCTCTCCCCACCACTGTTTAGGCAGCTGAGAGAGACAGGAGCCACTGTAAGTTCTGTCAGCTATTCCGAACTCTAGACCCAAGTCAGCTCCCATTTAGGAATTAATGTGGGCTCAGCCTGGCCGCCGAGCTAGAGCTCCGCCAGGCTTTCTTGCCCCTCTCATCTCCCTCCGGCACACGCACGCCCACCCTCTGGGACGGTACCTGCATGTAGGCATGGTTGGTCGGCCGAAACTTCTCTTCCACGGGGTTGGGGCATTCTCCCTCGCAGCGAAAGGCCTCGTACTGCTTGGGGTAGATGATCCACGAGCCCCAGCCTATCAGGTTAAAGTCCACTGTGAACCTCACTTTCCTACAGTGCTGGTGCTCAGTCCACTTCCGGTGTCGAGGAGGGTGTCGCCTGTGCTTCTCCTCCTGTGAGATCCTGCCTTCCTTGGCCCTCCAGGAGCTCTCGGCCTCCCACAGCAGCGTGGAGCTTCCCCAGCGCCTCTGCTCCTTGGAGAGGTTGGAGTGGAGCATGAGCAGCACGTTGGAGACGGGAGGCTCTGGGGGCCGGCGCCTGCAGTCGGGGCCCGCTGCAGCCATCCCTTCCGCTGTTGAGGCCAGCATCTCCTCCGGGTCACTCAGGGCCTTGAACCACCTGGAGAGGGGCTCCGTGACCTCCAGGACCATGCCGTCAGCGGAGAAGGTGACCTGGGAGGCCGTGACCACAAACAAAGCCAGCTGCCGGCGCTCGAGGCAGGGGGCCGAGGAGTTGTCCTCCAGCTCCCACCTTGGCTGGTGAAAGATCTCTACCAAGAGCGGGGCCTCTGCAGGAGGCTCCGCCGACGGGGGCAGCTGGATCCGAAGCTCGGCCCACTCTAGGTCTTCCTCTTGGCTCAAGAAGGAAAAATCAAAGGCAAAAGTCCAGTGTTGGCTCACCATCACCACATCTAGGCAGAAAAGCAAACAGAAGGGAATGGGGTGAGCAGGAGGCTGCCTCCGGGTTCCAGGAGCAAGACCCATGAGCCCACCCATACCAAGCGGACTCTTCCCTCCCAAAGAAAACAAAGGTCCTCTTCGGGCTGGTTTGCTGGAGGCAGCTGGGGCATAATGGAGGGGGAACCCCAATCCTTCCACTTAATGAGGAAAAATCCCACTAAATTTAGCGTTGGAAGAATTGGTTTCAAACCTTGGCTCTGCTGCTCTTGATTGTGACATTTGAGCCTCTCTGCCTTGGTTTCTTTTTTAACATAGATGATAATGCTGACACTCCCTACAGAGATTCATAGCTGTAATCGACCTTAAAGACCATTTAATCCAACACCCTCATTTTACAAATGAGGAAATGTTCCAGAGAGATGAAATACAGGCAGCATTTGCACTCGGGTCCTTTGACTCTAAGTCAGTGCTGTTCACTGTACTGTGCTGCCTTTCAACCTTCTGAGGAAATAGATGTGTAGAGCTTAGAATACCAAAGAAAGGGAAATAATGAAAAAAAAAACACAAAGGAAGGGGGCCTTGCAGTCCCAGATCTCTATATTATAAAGTAGTGGCTAAGAGACAGAAAGGAGGATCAGTGGAATAGACTGGGGGCAAGAGACCTTAGCAAGACAGTATATGACAAACCCAAAGATCCCAGCTTTTGGGACAAAAATCCACTATTTGATAAAAACTGCTGGGAAAATTAGAGGACAGTGTGGGAAAGATTAGGTTTGGATCAACACCTCACACCCTACACCAAGATAAACTCAGAATGGGTGAATGACTTGAACATAAAGAAGGAAACTATAAGTAAATTGGGTAAACACAGAATAGTATACATGTCAGACCTTTGGGAAGGGAAAGACTTCAAAACCAAGCAAGACTTAGAAAGAGTTACAAAATGCAAAATAAATAATCTTGAATACATCAAATTAAAAAGTTTTTGTACAAACAAAACCAATGTAACCAAAATCAGAAGGGAAGCAACAAATGGGAAACAATCTTCATAAAAACCTCTGACAAAGGTTTAATTACTCAAATTTACAAAGAACTAAATCAATTGTACAAAAACCCAAGCCATTGTCCAATTGATAAATGGGCAAAGGACATGAACAGGCAGTTCTCAGCCAAAGAAATCAAAACTATTAACAAGCACATGAAGAAGTGTTCTACATCTCTTATAATCAGAGAGATGCAAACCAAAACAACTCTGAGGTATCACCTCACACCTAGCAGATTGGCTAACATGACAGCTATGCAAAGTAATGAATGCTGGAGGGGATGTGGCAAAGTGGGGACATTAATTCATTGCTGGTGGAGTTGTGAATTGATCCAGCCATTCTGGAGGGCAATTTAGAACTATGCCCAAAGGGTGCTAAAAGACTGTCTGCCCTTTGATCCAGCCATAGCACTGCTGGGCTTGTACCCCAAAGAGATCATAAGGAAAAAGACTTGTACAAGAATATTCATAGCTGCGCTCTTTGTGGTAGCAAAAAATTGGAAAACGAGGGGATGCCCATCAATTGGGGAATGGCTGAACAAATTGTGGTATATGTTGGTGATGGAATACTATTGTGCTCAAAGGAATAATGAAGTGGAGGAATTCCATGGAGACTGGAACAACCTCCAGGAAGTGATGCAGAGCGAGAGGAGCAGAACCAGGAGAACATTGTACACAGAGACGGATACACTGTGGTACAATCGAAGGTGATGGACTTCTCCATTAGGGTCAATGCAATGTCCCTGAACAATCTGCAGGGATCTAAAAAACACTATCCATAAGCAGAGGATAAACTGTGGGAGTAAAAACACCGATGAAAAGCAACTGCTTGACTACAGGGGTGGAGGGGATATGACTGAGGAGAGACTCTAAATGAACATTCTAATGCAAATACCAACAACAGGGAAATGGGTTCGAGTCAAGAACACATGTGATAACCAGTGCAATCGTGCGTCGGCTATGGGAGAGGGAAAGGTGGGGGGGGGAGGGGAGGAAAAGAAAATGATCTTTGTTTCCAGTGAATAATGTTTGGAGATGATCAAATAAAATAATGTTTAAAATTTAAAAAAATTTAAAAAATACCAAAGAAAGGGGGCAGTTAGGTGGTTCTGTGGATTGAGAGCCAGGCCTAGAGATGGAGGTCCTGGGCTCAACTGTGGCCCGAGACACGTCTAGTTGTGTCACCCAGGGCAAATTAACCCTGTTTGCCTCAGTTTCCTCATTTGTAAAACAAGCTGGAGAAGGAGATAGCAACCCACTTACCTAGTCCTTACTGCTCTTCTACCTTGGAACCAATACACGATATTGATTCTAAGACAGCAGGTAAGGGTTTAAAAAAATACTATAGAAATGTGAGTTTAGAGCACTGAGCCTGGCATGAGTTAGGAGGCTTGGCTTCCATCCTGCTTTTGACACTTCCCAGCTGTGTGACCCTGGCCAAGTCACTTTGACCCTGTTTGCCTCAGTTTCCTTTTCCATTAAATGAGCTGGAGAAGGAAACGGCAGCCTACTCTGGTATCTTTGCCAAGAAAACCCCAAATGGGGTCATGAAGAGTTGGACACGATTGAAAATAACTGAAAGTCATCAACAAATAGCAGCTCCCGCTTGGGGTTGAGATACTATGCTAGAACTCTCTGTAGACCGAGTGCCATATAAATATTAGCTATTTATTATACAAATTAAGTACATTCAGAGACTGTGGGAGCTGGGAGACCTCCGCAAGTTAGAATCCACTCTAATCCTCTTTGGCTTTAAGACTGGGACAGGGGATATAGGCAGGATTTGAACCAAGGACCCCGGATTCCCAATCCGCCCCAGACACCACAGAGGCACACCACGGGGACAGTCCAGACTTAGCTTCCCACCTTCTCTCACTTGGAGGAGTCTGCAGGCAGAGAAGGGCTGCTAAAGGCAGAATTCACCAGTTCAGCGGGTGTAGGTGGGCACCTCAGAAAGCCTTCTCCCTCCCCCCAGCCCGACAGAAGTGGGCACCCCTCCGAGGACCTCTGGGACCAAGGAGGTCCCCGAGGCCAATCCTCGGGCTCTGAGAGACACCGATTTGGGAAATGGAGCTTAGAATCGTCTCCCTCCTCTTCTCCTTTGGCTGGCCGCTCCGCCTCTCCATCCCTCCCTCCCCTCCTTCAGGCATGATTGGGTCAGCGCCTGGGCAGCTTATTCCCAAGAGGCGTGGGAAGCGCTGGTGCCACTTAGCAGCCCAGAGACTTGAATTAGACGGTTAAGGCTCGTGATGCCTTCAGTTTTTCTTCATTTCCTTCCAAACACCCCCCGCCCGACCCGACCCGACCCGACCCGACCCGACCCGACCCGACCCAGTAAGCCTCATTTTCTACCCAAGAGGGGAAATATGGAGCCAAAGTAAGGGCCAGATGCCAGGGGACGCCCATCCTCTCCGAAGGAAGGAAGGAATGGAGGCTGATCGCCAAGGAGGGAGCCCCCGGGAAGGGCATCCACCAGTCCAGCGAGGCTTATTGCCCTCATCCACTGCTATCCGGTGTTCCTAGAACCCCAGTTCCTGGAGGGCAGGGGCTGGTTTTGCCAGTCTTTACCCTGGGGGCCTAGCCCAGTGCCTGGCACATAGTAGGCTCTTAATAAGTGTTTGTTCACTGACAGTCTCATTCACAGTTGGCTCCAGAAACAGATCTTAGACTCGTAGACCTCAACTCGAACTGAAGCGACCACAAGACCCGCTTGTCCAACCTCCGCATTTTACAGATGAGGAAACTGAGGCCCAGGGTGATGGGCATCCCTCCCAAGTTCTTTGATTCCAAAGGCCCTGGGCTTTCTACCATTTGTACACACACACACGCACGTTTAGAAAAGCCAATCCAGAAATCTAGTGCGGGGGCGGGGGGGAGAGGAGGGGGGGGCAACCAGCAAGTTATTCCCCAGCCCCCCCTCCGCCCCCTATAGCGTGACCTCCTATCACTCCAAGAGTCTGCGGAGGGCGAAGGACTTTGGCTTCGTGGCTTGGGTCAGAAGGTCTAGACGAGCTCCGGGGTGACCAGAGGTCTCCCGAAGGAAATCGTTTCCCCCGGGGGCCAGGCTCTCCTAGACTTGTCGGCAAACCCAGATGACCCGAGAGAGGAGGGCGCGGGAGTGATCCGACCCGGGAGTAGGACTGGGGAGAGGAAACGGGACTTTCTCACCTCTCCCTCCCCCTCTAGGCGCTGGCCCAGGGGTCAGTGACAGGAGGTCGTGGTTTCTTTCAGATTAGGGATGTGGATTGCGGGGGAGCCCCCGGGGCCGGCTGTAGTCTGGCCTCAGGGAAAGCCGAGGGAAGAAAGGGTCCTCGGGCTGGGAAGGGGCAGTGCCCCGCCCCCAGCGGCGGCGGGATGTGGATTAGGCTCCCGGGACCCTCAGTTAAGTGAGGGGCGGGACTCCCGGGACCCCGGCCTCTCCCCAGTACCCGTCCGTGGAACAGAGGTGGTCCAGGTGGCTAGTGGCCCCTGATCCCCTAGCCTGCGACGCCGCCCCCCAAATCCTAGTCACCCCCTCCCCTCGGGACTCCCCTAATCAGGCAACACCCCTGGATCATTTACCGCAAATCTTAGGACGTCTCTAACGCGAACTATTCCTACCGTGGAACAGCCCCGCCTCTGAGATGCCCCTAACCTAACCCGGGGACCCCACCGACACCTCCTCAGACCCCTGTGCGTCCTCCTCAATGCTGCCGGCCTCCTACTAAATCCTGGGGTCTCGACCCCGAGATAGACAGCTTCCAGGCCCAGGGCACCCATTCCCCGGGGCCGTCCCTGAAACAGACGCCTTCGATTGCCCCGCTTCCTCTGGGCGCCCTCCCCCGAAGCCACCTGACACCCGAGCTCCCCATCAGACCCCAAGACTACAGCCCTCAGACAAGGACTCCTGTTTCCCGAGATGCCAAGGATGCTGAAATACGTGATGCCCGCCGGGGTCCCTCTGCCAAAAAAGAATGAGATCGTAGGAGATGGCACCCAGCCCCGCCCCTGCCCTTACCGAGATGAGCCGGGACCGGCCATCCCTCTGAGCTCCAGCCCCGCGGGTGCCCCCCTCCCCCCGCCCAAGTTGTTGCCCACCCTTACCCTGCGACTGCAGGCTGCGGACGATGGAGGCACGGGGCTGGTGCCCACGGTAGAGCTTCAGCATGTAAGCCAGGGGAGAAGGCGAGGAGGGCAGGGCCAGGGAGACTGCGATCGTTGCGGTCCCCCAGGCCACCAGCAGGAGACCCAGCAGCAGAGCACCCATGGCCAGGTCCGACCTCAATCAGGTCTCGGGGCAAAGACTGGACCTCCGCCCCTTTTATGCTCCTTCTTCCCGCCCTTCTCTCCTTCCGAAGATCCCTCCCTCCTCTCCTACTTGGCAGGACTAAGGTCACCAGGGCACCAGGGGAGACACCCCGGAGAGAAGGCAGGCAGGATGGGGAGGGCTGGGGGGGGGGCAGGCAGAGAAGAACAAGGGGGAGGGCCCAGAATTAATGGCTTAGAGGAGGGTTTTGCACATCTCACATCCTGGGGGAAACCAAGGAAATTGTGCCTCAGTTTTCCCTCCTGGGCACCAAAGTTGGGCATAAGATCTCCTTTTCCTCTTTGGACCCTTCCACCACCACCATCATCATTGCCAGCATTTACCTAGATGGAAGGTTTGCAAAGTGTTTTATATTTATGTCTATTATCCTCCCAGAGACCCTGAGAAACCGGGGCTATTACTCCCAATTTACAGACGAGGAAACTAAGTCCCAGAGAGCCTAATTGACTTAAGTCACTCTCCCAGCCTTAGCTGCAACCCCCAATTTACAGATGAGAAAACTAAGGCTGAGAAAGTGACTTAAGTCAATTAGGCTCTCTGGGACTTAGTTTCCTCATCTGTAAATTGGGTAAAAAGAGCCTCTCTGGGGCTTAGTTTTCTCATCTGTAAACTAAGGGCAAGTGGACTAAATCCAGGGCTCCGAATCTCCTTTCTTGTGGCACAGATCCCTTTGGCAGTCTGGCGAACCCTAATTCTGCAGTGGTTTATTGCCTGCATTCATTCTTGATCACATCAGCTAGACGTTATCAAACTGTAATTTTTTGCCCCACCCAAGTTCACGAGCCCCTGAAATCTCCCCAAGGACCCCTAGGAGGACTGAGGACGCCTGGTGAAGACTCCCGGGCTTAGAGGACCTCCAAGTTTCCTCTTATGATGCTAGGATTTCTATAGCACTTTTCCTCAAGGTTTACTGCGTTGCCTTCAAACAAGCCTGTAGGGTATAAAGGAACAAGTGTTCCCACTTATGGAGGAGGAGAGGCGAGATCATTTATTTGTTAAGGATCCCCAGACGGGGAGTCTCCCGTCTCTCTGACACACACGGGACCGCTTCTTAGGCAAGTCTTACTATAGAAAAGCTGGGGTGGGGGGAGAGCCACCGAGGGCTGGGGGAGCCGCTGCTCCCAAGTATTCATCTCAACATCGTCCACAGTAACAGCCATAGACGTTGTGGAATGATCCACCGTGCTAGACTCAGCTCCTCTCAGCAGTGCAACGATCCAGGACGGTTCTTCAGGAGGGACTTCAGACAAAGAGTGCTCGCCACCCCCGGGGAAAGAGCTGTGGGAGTCCGAATGCAGATCAAAGCCTGCGATTTTCCGCTTTAGGTTATTTGGGTTTGGGTTTTAGATGAGGATTCTCTTACAACAGTGACCATCATGGAAGTATGTTTTATAGGTATAACCCAGATCAAATTGCTTACCATCTCTGAGAGGGGGAGGGAAGGCGGGGGTGGCGAGAGGGAGACAATTCAGATCGTATAATTTTGGAAAACGAATGTTGAAAATTGTTATTACATGTAATTGGAAAAATAAAATGACAAAGAAAGAAGGAAGAAGGAAAGAAAGAGAGGGAAGGAGGGAGGGAGGGAGGAAGGGAAGATGGAGGGAAGAAAGAGAAGGAAGGAAGGAAAGAAAGAAGGAAGGGAGAGAAGGGAGAGAAGGAGGAAGGAAAGAAGGAAAAAGGTAGGGAGGGAGGAAAAGGAAAGAAGAAAGGAAGAAAGGAAAGAAAGAAGGAAGGGAGAAAGGAGAGGAGGGAGGAAGGAAAGAAGGAAAAGGGAAGGAGGGAGGAAGGAAGGAAGGAAGGAAGGAAGGAAAGAAGGAAGGGAGAAAGGAGAGGAGGGAGGAAGGAAAGAAGAAAAAAGGGAAGGAGGGAGGGAGGAAGGAAGGAAGGAAGGAAGGAAGGAAGGAAGGAAGGAAGGAAGGAAGGAAGGAAGGAAGGAAGGACATCTCAGAGAGAAGCCAGGTGCCCGAACTTCTCGTGTGTGATGGAGATCTCATGGAGAGATGCTTTTGTGCATCAAGACCAAGTCTCCAATCCAACTCTGTCTAGAATTTGCAGCTGGCTGCGGTCTTAGAGAGCATCTGAATCTAACCTTTCTGATTCAAACTTCTCAGTCCAAATGTACAGACCCACCGCTCTGGCCACTTGTCTAAGGTTCACCCCAGACTTCCTTCTCTTTCCGTTTGTCCCCTCCATCTTTATATGCCTCCAGTCCTCTAACTTCTTCACTTCTGTTTTTCTTTTGAAGAGGCAGCCTGTTTCAAATTAGTTGATTCCAGACTAATTCCCTACGCAGGTCCTCAAAAATCCAGCCTATGAAAAAGGAAGAGCTTCCCCAAATCAGACAAAGGGATGAGATTGTGACAGTGGGTGGGTTCTGCCACCTTGGACACTTTCCAGATGTCCCTGATGAGCTGACCGCCTATTTGACAAGCCTGGAAGTTGGTTGGGGGTGGGGTGGGGTCTCTGCAGGACCTGGGGTGGGAGGAGTGAAGTGAAAGTAAAAGGTGAGAAGGGAGTGTGAACGAGGTGGTAAACTATTGAATAAAGCGGGACCTGTAAAGTGAGTAGGAAGAGAGACATTTCCTTTCCTAGCTCAAATAAAAAAAACACTTTTACTTTCTCCCTTAGAATGGATACTAAGTATTGGTTCCAAGGCAGAAAAGTTCTAAGGGTTAGGAAGTTGGGGTTAAGTGACTTGCCCAGGGTCACACAGCTAGGCAGTGTCTGAGATCAGATTTGAACCCCAGGACCGCCTGATTCCAGTCCTGGTGCTCTATCCACTAGACCATCAGGTAGGTTTCCTGACTGTGCAATTGGCTTTTAAAGCTCTTTAGTCTGGGCCTCTTTCTGCCTTTTGTCTTTTTATGTCTCACTCCCTTCCAAATAGTGCTGGCCTCCTTGATGTCCCCTTTCTCATTAGATTGGGTGCTCCTTTAGGGCAAGGGCTATCTTTTATCTCTCTGTGTATCCCCAGCCCTTAGCCCAGTTTGGGCACATAGTAGTTGTTTAATAAATAGTTATTAATGAGCTTCTGGCATTAATCTCATTTTGTCATCACTCTTTGTATTTATGATCTTAATAAGCAAAGATTGTCAATTTTTTATCCTTTTGGTCTGAGATAAGAGTAAGCAGGGACGGCTGGGTGGCACAGTGGGGAGAGTGCCAGGCATGGCCAGGAAAACTCATCTTCCTGAGTTCAAATCCAGCCATAGACACTTATTAACCCTGGACAAATCACTTAACGGTGTGCCTCAGTTTCCCCATCTGTAAAACAGACTGGAGAAGGAAATGGCCAACTGCTCCAGTATCTGCCAAGAAAACCCCAGATGGCATCCTGGAGACTTGGCAGGCAGAGCTCAACCACCACAAGAGGAGCAGTCTAAGAGGCAGGAAACGAATGAACGAAAACCCATTTATTTAGCAGTTTACTATATTCCAGGCATAGTGCTAAGAAAGCCACGGCCACACAGTCCTTCTGTATGCCCACGGAGCTCACTTCTAACCAGGAAAGACACCTGGGAGGGGAGCAATGACCAGAAAAGGGAACGTTTTGGCTTAGGAAGTGGAAAGGGGAGGGGGAGGCGAGACACCCCTTGACAAGCAGACGGTGAGACAACCCAGCCGGGTGGCTGGATGGAATGTGAAGACTCCGACATGGTCTCGTGTCTAGGGTCAGTCAGGAGACACTGCAGGCTATCAGGGGACTGCTTGGCCCATGCTCAGACACAAATTTAATTTTTAATTTTAATTTTTTAAACCCTCCCCTTCCATCTTGGAATCCATACTGGGTATTGGCTCCAAGGCAGAAAAGCAGTAAGGGCTAGGCAATGGGGGTTAAGTGACTGGTCCAGGGTCACACAGCTAGGAAGTGTCTGAGGCCAATCAGACCCAAAATAACTGTCATAAGCTGATGTATTAGATTCATTTTCCCAAAGGCTTGGGGTAGGGATTATGGAAGACCCTGTTAAGTTGAGACTCCATATAGGAGAAAAACTGATATTAGAAGGGTCCAAGTTATCCCAAAGTGAGGTCAGCCTCAGGACATCGTGGGTTTGAATCGTGGTTTAGGTATGTGTTTCTCATGCCTCTGGGAAGGTCTTTTCTCATCTCTGGGTCTCAGTTTCCTTATTTATTATAGTAGAAAGTAGGACTTGATTTCTAAAGCTGTTGAGACCTTCAGAAGGAGCTGGAAGGCTACTTTCTTTTGTATTTAAAATTGTTTATTTGGAACTTAAACATAAAAAAATTAAACATTTCCATGAAGAAAGTAGAATGAAAAAAGAGAATTGTACAGGAGACTGTAAATTTCCATTATTTAACAGCTTGCTTTTCCTTTCAGGCGTGGCACAAATTCAATATGTAACTTTTAAATTTAATTTATTAAAACATTTTTTTTCAACAGGTAACTTTTAAGGCTGGTCTGTGTTTCTTTTTGTGTTCTTCTGTTTTTAAATGCTTCGTGGGTAACTTCCCTTCCCTTTTTTCTATTCTCTTCCCACTTTGAGCTTCAATAATTCTTGGTTCTATTCTTGTCTCAGCCATGACTCAAAGGAGGAGCTGGGCAAATGGCTTAACTTCTCTGGGTCTCAGTTTGTTTATCTGTAAAATAGGTTTGCTCTCAGAGACGCAGAAGAGAGTATGGTGCAAGGGAAACGGCATCCATAGTAAAAGGACTTGGCTTCAAATCTTTCACCTGTTATTTTGGGTAGGACACACCTTCTCTGGCCCTTAGTTCCTCCTTTATAAACTGAGGGAATTGAACTAGATGTCCTTCTATGTCTCTTCTAGCTCTAAATCTGGATCTTTGGCCAGATGGCCTCCCCCACCTTTAAAAAAAACCCTTCCGTTCTGTCTTAGAATCAATACTAGGCATTGGTTCCAAGTCAGAAGAGCAGTAAGGACTAAGCAACGGGGGTTAAGTGACTTGCCCAGGGTCACACAGCCAGGTCATTTTGGGTTTGCCTTTTCCACAGTCCTTTCCAGCATGAAATCCCCATTCCGATAATCCACCAAAACAAGCAAAGAAGCACATTCCAAGGGAAACAGCTCTGAGCCTAAAAATGGCCTTCTGCCCATCCTTCGTGCAATAAAGGTAGATAAGAGACCTTCGCCTCCAATTCGGAATGGATCTGACAGAAGTGTCTGTGTGGCTCCGCGGCTCTTTGTACTCTCTAAGCCCCCCATGTTATATCCCACAATCCCTTCCCGTTTCATACCTAAAATTCTGAAATGTATTGAGAGAGGGGCAGCTAGGTGGCCCAGTAGATAGACTCCGAGCTTGGAAACTGGTCTCAGATACTTCCTAGCTGTGTGACCTTGGACAAGTCACTTCACCCGAACCGTCTAGCCTTTGTGGCTCTTCTGGCTTAGAGTTAATACCAAGTTTTAAAATAAGTAACTAAATACTTGTTGGGTTCCCTGGAGTAGACAGGGAGAGCGGAGACAAGAGAGACGGATTCTGGCAGCAACAGGATGATGTAGGTGCCTGCCCTTTTGGGGTGGCGTGGGGGCTGTTGGAAGAGCCTGAGCTCCTGTGATTCCGGAGAGGAGATAGGCATCTGGGGAGGCTTCCCAGCTGGCGTGGTGCATGTTCTGAAGTTCTGGGCTTCCCTGGACACCATATACTTCTCCTTTACAGAGGATAGAGTTGGGCAAAGACCAGGGGCACCCCTGCTCTCTGACCCTGATTTAAAGCCAAGACAGGGAATCCCCAAACCATAGAAAGCTCATTTTGGGAAAGAAACCTGCGAGGACATCTTGTGCAGCCCATGTCTGAGGCAGCTGGGTGGTTCAGTGGATAGAATGCGTGCTCTGGAGTCAGGAGGACCTGAGTTCAAATCCAGCCTCAGATATGTATTAGCTGTGTGACCCTGGACAAGTGGCTTTACTGTTTGCCTCCATTTCTCATCTGGAAAATGAGCTGGAGAAGGAAATGGCAACCCGCTTCAGTTATCTGCCCCCCAAACCCCAAATGGGTTCATGAATTATTAGTCAGACTTCCCTCTACAACCAGCCCACCCATTGTTCTTCTGCTTGAATACTTCTGGGGACAGGGAACCCCGATTTCTCAAGGGGCCCCATTCCCCTTTCTGATGGCTTTTACTATAAGGAGTTTTTCTCCTTCCCCTGCCTAGATTCATCCAAGCCCGTCTAACCGTAGCTCCTTGTTCTACACACTGCAGCCAAGCAGAGGTTAAAGCCTCTTCCGTGGGAAAGCCCGCCTGTCCCCACACCTGGAAGGTTTTTCTCCTCCCCCTGCCTCCTGGCTGACTACAAATCCCACCTCTGCAGGAGGCTTCTGCTAGCCCTTCTTACTGTCCCTGCATTCCCTCTGAGCCCCTCTTCCATTTAAACTGATTATGAATATAAATGGATATAGCTGTGTGCATGTTGTCTCCCCCACAGTGAGCTCTGTGAGGACAGATGGTGTATCCCCAACACTGAGCACCCACCGTCCCCTCGGAGTATACAGAGGTGCTTCATAAATGCGTGTTGACTGACTTTTTTCAGCTTCTCTAGCCAACCCTCATGTGGCACAATTCCAAGACTGTTCACTTTCTTGGCCCCTTTGAGCAATCACTTCCACCCTCGGGGACCCAGTCTTCTCTTCTCATAGAGGAAGAGGAGGAGGAGGAGGAATGAGACAACATGGCCTCAGAGGTCCCTTCCAACTGCAGCGTTGTCCCCCTGAGACCCCCTCCACATAGACACGCCCACAGGGGCTAATTCCAGCCTGTGACTGCCCTCCCTAAAAGGGGTGCCCAGAACAGAAGCCAGCGCTCTGACAGGAGGGCCTGGGGAGAAGGGGTCCCCTGGGTCTCCTCTCTCGGCCGCCCACCTCAGTTCCTCCTTTCCCACACTCCTCTTTTCTGGCAGCCCTTAAATAACCCTCGAGACCGTGGCCTGAGCCGGGAATGTGAGGACAGAGGCTCAGGCAGAAGCCAAAGGGCAACGCCAGCTTTGGACGGGTTTCAACTCCGTCTTCAGAAGACGATGACTTTTTAATGTCGGGGTGGGCTGGGAGTTCAGCCTTGGACTCGACCGCCTCCTCTCTCCAGCGCTCACTTTCTCTATGCCTTGTGGGTGCTTTGACTAGTCAGGATATTGGACAGAAAAACCAATGAACTAACCAGCTAAAGGGCTGACTGACCAACAGAAGGACCAATAGACGGACCAACGTGGTCAACTAACTGGTCATCTGATTAGTTAACTGACTGATTGGCTGACACCTAGAAGGCTGAGTGACCAACTGGGTGACTCACTGGCTGACTAACTGGTTGGTTGCTTAACTGATTGGCTAGCAGACTGATTGGCCAGTTAACTGACTGGCTGGTTGGCTGACTCAGTTAGACTGACTGGCTGACCGGTTGGTTGATTGGTTATAACCAACTGATTAGCAGACTAACTAGCTGGTTGGTTGAATAACTGATTGGTTAATTGACTGACTGGTTGTCTGACTAATTGGTTGCTTGTTAACTGACTGACTGGTTAAGTGTCTGTCTGTCTAAGACACTCCTCCTGACCAGTGCAGCCAGCAGCCTAGAGTCAGGCTCAGGGCAGTTGGCCAAAGGCACAAATAGCTTGGCTCCGTTGGTTTCATGACTTCCTGCCTTGACCGGAGCGGTTGTCCTCCATGTGATACCGAAGGGCTCCATTCCCCTTGGGGTGGGAGATGGAAGTGATGTGGTTCCCAAGGGCCCCCCCTCCCCAGTAGGGTCTCTTCTAGGGGGCAGGATGTTTGAAGAGGCCAGTTGGGGCTTCCCGTTGTCACTCATTCATTCACTTGACAAATATTGACTGAGTGGCCACCGGAGTGGTGGCACTACGTGGGATACTCGGAGAGACACAGAGTCACAGTTTGGGAAGTCAAACAATGGCGCACCTTGTGTGAGGAGACACAGAGTGCTAGTTGGAGCCCAGAGGTCTGAGAGCCTGGAATGTCAGTGGAAAGGCTCCAGGGAATGTAGAGTGTTGAGGCTGAAGGGAGCCTTTGGGAAGTGGGATGGCCGAGGTGGCACGTGCTGGAAGGAGTCCTTAGGGAGCAGAATGCAGTGGATATGGGGGCTCTTAGCCCAGGAACTTGCTTTATTTTAATATTTTGATTGCAATCGTTTATATTTCAATAAAACTGATTTCATCTTTAATCCTCTGGATTTTAGGCATTTGAAAAAGCCACAACTCTGAGAAAGGGTTCATAGGCTTCACCCCATTGCCAGAGGGATCCATGACATGCCAAAGGTTAGGAAACTTGCGCAGGATGCCAGAGCTGGCGGCGACCTTAGAACAGAGACCAGCGGAAGTGCCGGGGACCTTTGAACGTGGCATGGCAGAGCCGGGGAGGACATCATAATGGGTAACTAGTTTTCATAAAAAAAGGGCACTTGACCCCCATTGCCCAGCCCTGACCACTCTTCTGCCTTGGAACCAATACACAGTATTAACTCTAAGACATAAGATGAGGGGTTTTTCCCCCTTTTAAACATTATTTTATTTGGTCATTTTCAAACATTATTCATTGGAAAAAAGATCATTTTCTTTTCCTCCCCACCTCCCACCACCCCTCCCATAACCGACTCAAGAAGGTGAGGGTTTAAAAAATAAAAAAAACCCCAAACAATTAACAATTTACTGATGATTTAACGCTGCTAACTCTCTTGATGCTTAGTACCCAGTAGGCACTCCATAAATGCTTCTTTAATTGACTGGCTGACTGATTTCCTGAATATCTCCTCACCCCAACCAAGAAAAATATAGTCATTGGTGTGCTGGTAAATGTTTAACTACTGACTCTCTAGGGCAAAACCAAAACAAAAAATATGCTCCCACACTTTTCAGTTTAATCTGCATCATTAACATTTCCTCCATCACTTTCTCAAGTCTAGACCAATCAGCAAAGCAAATGAAGCCATGATTTGGGGCATTTGCTGGGGTGGAGGGTGTACATGTTCACCCTGAGAGTTTCACTGGGAGCTCTCACAAGCCGGTCTGACCTGCCTCCAGCACGACTGGAAGTCGACCAAAAACCAAAGCTGGGTCCCTGTTTGTTACTGGGGTCCTGGAATCGTGTGCCTCCTCCTGTGCCTGTTGGTTTTATGGATAAGAAATTGGAGGCTTGGGGAGGTCGAGTCATTTGTTGATAGATCACATGGGTTGAGTAATGACTCGATCCAAGGGCCAGTGCAATCATACTGGTGTTCTGTCCACTAAACCAGTCATAGAAGGAAGATGTATTCAATCCTGGAAATCAAGGGATTGGCTCCAAAACGTACCCCAAAGTCATGGGGCCAAAGCTAAGGGGTCCTTGATTTAGAGTTAGACAGGCTTAAAAAGAATATCAAGTCTCTCTCTTCATTTCACAGCATCGCTGGGGATGTCAAGAGAAATGGAGGAAGGATTTCAGCCCACTGAATGGAGTCTCCACCTTTGGGAGGCCACATTGCAAAGGGTGGACAGGCGTGGATGGATTTGGATCTGCATTGTTAGAGGGAATTCCAAATGGCTGAAATACATATCCAGTGGAATACTTAAATATCTTCCTCTCCCATGAGGTTATAAACTCAAGGATTGGCGAGCCTGGGATGTTGTGTATATCCTTGTACTCCAGAACCCTAGCATAGGGTCTTGCACGGTGGGTACTTCAATATTTATTGAAATGCAATGAAAGAGGATCAGTTTCTCATACTCGGTTCTGAACAATTTCCTCTGTTCAGGTTCTAACCTGAGCAAGGAGAGACCTACAGGATCAAGTGGCCTAACTCCTGGAGGGAGACTCAGCAGAAAGAGAGAGGTCCCTGGGCTGAAATCCATTTTTAAAAAACTCTTATCTTTAGAATCAATTTTAAGTGTTGGTTCCCAGGCAGAAGAGTAGTAAGGGCTAGGCAATGGAGGTTAAGTGACTTGTCCAGGGTCATCAGGAAATATCTGAGGCTTGATTTGAATCCAGGACCTTCCATCTTAGACCTGGCTCTCTATCCACTGAGCCACCTAGCTGCCTCCTGGCTGAGATCTTGAAACTCTTAGACATCTTCCCTAGGGCAGGCCCCTTCTCCAAGGTCCTGGATGCCCATAAGCCGCCTCTAGACAGATCCCACTTATGAAATGTGGATTCATAGTCCAGGGCTCTTCCCTCCCCTTCCCTCCTCCACTCAGATCCTGGGCTCAGACCTCCAGTGGAGCCTAAAGTTATTCTTTGGCTGGACTGCTGTATGCAGTGAAGGGACCAGCCTTTTGTTATCAGAAGAGCTGCTCAGCCAAAGAGGGCACTTCTGGGATGTTCCTCTGAAGTTCCTTGAGGCTGAAAGTCGATGGATCTGGGTGGGATCAGCTGAGACCTGTTGTAAAAGGGCTCTACAAACTTTCAAGTGCTTTATAAATGATAGCTACTACTAGCATCACGGAGGGGAAGGTAGACAGACAGAAGCAATTCTTCCCCTCTCCTTTTCTCTCACAGAATTTCAGAGCTCAGGGGGGCCTTAAAAGCCATCTAGGCTAACCTGGAATTGAGTAAGGACCTCTTGGATAGCCATGCCTCTGCTGGAAGGACTCCAATGATCCTTATTCCCAGCAAGTCCTGAATGGCTCAAAATAGAACAGTTATTGAATTAAAATTTAGTCATTCAGTCGTGTATGACTCTTCATAACCCCTTGTGAGGTTTCTTGGCAGAGATAGTGGAGAGTGGTTTGCCATTTCCTTCTCCAGCTCATTTTCTAGATCAAGAAACTGAGGCCAACAGGGTGATGTGACTTGTCCAGGGTCACACAGCTAGGTTTGCTATTTCCTTTTCCAGACAAAGAAATTGAGGCCAACAGGGTGATGTGACTTGTCCAGGGTCACACAGCTAGATTTGCTATTTCCTTTTCCAGACAAAGAAATTGAGGCCAACAGGGTGATGTGACTTGTCCAGGGTCACACAGCTAGATTTGCTATTTCCTTTTCCAGACAAAGAAATTGAGGCCAACAGGGTGATGTGACTTGCCTGGGGTCACACAGCAAGCGTCTGAGACTAGATTTGAACTCAGGTTCAATCCTCTATATACTGTGCTACATAGCTGCTTTTGCCTGTTGTTTCTCATTTATGAATGGGGTCTTATACCCCCATCTGGCCCATCCTTCCCTGTTTTCACCATCTCTAGTAAACCTGCCTTGTTTAGTTCCACCCAACCAGGAGTGTTATCCTAGGCATCGGGGCTCCTAGAGATCATTCTGTTTCCCTCCTGCATTTGACAGAGGAGTGCCCAGATCACACAACTACCGAGTGACAGGACAGACACCTGAATACCCCAAGGATGCTGCCCAGTCACTTCTGGGTAATTTTGTCCTTGCTTCCAGGTCCCTTTCCTGACTAGGAACATTGATTTGGAGCCAGGAGGGGCTTTGGTGGTCATCTAATCTAACTTTTTACGGTGGAGGAAAAGTGACTTGTCCAAGGTCACATATTGGTTACCATTTGAATCCAACTCCTCTGCCTCCAGGTATAGGTTTCCCTCCCCCAAATAAATTCCCCAAAGGCAGGAGCCCAGTGTCCCTCCCTGCTAGGGTCCCTCCGTGATGGAGTCAATATCTTTTGGCTTTGACCATTTCCTATCACCTCAGAGCTGCCTGGAATGGGCACATCTTCTGAGACCATGGAGGGGGGGGGTCCCAAGGATTATTATGAATAATTGGGAGGACTCGAGGAGGCAGGAAGCTCCTGTCCGTTATGGAAATGATATGGGCACTTGGGGGGAGGGGAGAGGGGGAGTGGGGGGGTTCTTCTGGTCTTGTTTTTCCACTTTGCATTCTGGGGTGTGAAAGGCTCCCAAAGCCCTTTCCTCCCACCAGTCCCAGGTGGTAGGAGAGGAAGAATTCATTCCCATTTTACACAGGAAGGAACTGAAGTGCAAATAAGGACAGCAACTCAGGCCGGGCTCATACTGGATTCATGGCTGCATGGAGATCTCTGTGGATTTGTTTCCTCCATCCCAATGGAAGTTCCTGGGGGGAGCAGGGATGATGGCTTCATTATGTAGACCTGAATCTCCAGTGTCTTACAGGGTGCCAGGCACACAGCAGTACCTTAACCAACCAAGGACAACTCCCTTATTTCACAGACATGCAAGACCGGGTGGTAATTTTACAGAATGGGAAACTGAGGCAAATAAAAAATTTTTGTTACAACAATCCCTTTATTTCCCTCCCTCCCCACCACCCACCATTCCCGCAGCCAACGTGCAATTTCATTGGGTATTACATGTGTCCTTGATCAGAACATATTTCCATGTTGTTGATGTTTGCACTAGAGTGATCATTTAGAGTCTCCATCCCCAATCATATCCCCTCAACCTATGTATTCAAGCAGTTGTTTTTCTTTGGTGTTTTTACTCCCACAGTGTTTCCCCAGGATGTGGATAGTGGTTTTTCTTGTAGGTTCCTCTGAATTATTCAGGGTCACTGCATTGCCACTAATGGAGAAGTCCATTACATTTGATTGTACCACAGTGTATCAGTCTTTCTGTATAATGTTCTCCTGGTTCTGCTCCTCTTGCTCTGCATCGTTCATGGAGGTTCTCCCAGTTCCCATGGAATTTCTCCACTTTACTATTCCTTTGAGCACAATAGTATTCCATCACCAACATACACAATTTGTTCAGCCATTCCCCAATTGAAGGGCATCCCCTCATTTTCCAATTTTTTGCCACCACAAAGAGTGCAGTTATGAATGTTCTTATATAAGTCTTTTTCCTCCTTTCCCTCTTTGGAGTACAAACCCAGCAGTGCTATGGCTGGATCAAAGGGCAGACAGTCTTTAATCGCCCTTTGGGCATAGTTCCAAATTGCCCTCCTGAATGGTTGGATCAATTCACAACTCCACCAGCAATGCATTAATGTCCCAACTTTGCCAAATCCCCTCCAGCATTCATTACTTTCCATAGCTGTCATGTTAGCCAATCTGCTAGGTGTGAGATGATTCCTCAGAGTTGTTTTGATTTGCATCTCTCTGATTATAAGAGATTTAGAACACTTCTTCATGTGCTTATTAATAGTTTTGATTTCTTTGGCTGAGAACTGCCTGTTCATGTCCCTTGCCCATTTGTCAATTGAAGAATGGCTTGATTTTTTGTACATTTGGTTTAGCTCTTTATAAATTTGAGTAATTAGACCTTTGTCAGAGGTTTTTGTTATGAAGATTGTTTCCCAATTTGTTGCTTCCCTTCTAATTTTGGATGTATTGGTTTTGTTTGTGCAAGAACTTTTTAATTTGATGTAATCAAAATTATTGATTTTATATTTTATAATTTTTTTCTAGCTCTTGCTTGGTTTTAAAGTCTTTCCTTTCCCAAAGATCTTACCTGTATACTATTCTGTGTTCACCTAATTTGCTTATAGTTTCCTTCTTTATATTCAGGTCATTCACCCATTCTGAGTTTATCTTGGTGTAGGGTATGAGATGTTGATCCAGACCTATTTTCTCTCATACTCTCTTCCAATTTTCCCAGCAGTTTTTTAAATCAAATAGTGGGTTTTGGTCCCCAAAACTGGGATCTTTGGGCTTATCATAGACTGTCTTGCTAAGGTCATTTACCCCACGTCTATTCCACTGATCCTCCTTTCTGTCTCTTAGCCAGTACCAAATTGTTTTGATTACCACTGCTTTATAATAAAGTCTGAGATCTGGGACTGCAAGACCACCTTCCTTTGTATTTTTTTTTCATTATTTCCCTGGATATCTTTGATCCTTTGTTCTTCCAAATGAACTTTGTTATGGTTTTCTCTAATTCAGTAAAAAAAGTTTTTTTGGAAGTTCAATGGGTATGGCACTAAATAAATAGATAAGTTTGGGTAGGATGGTCCTTTTTATTATGTTAGCTTGTCCCACCCATGAGCAATCAATGTTTTTCCAATTGTTTAGATCTAGTTTTAATTGTGTGGAGAGTGTTTTGCAGTTGTGTTCATATAGTTCCTGTGTTTGTCTCAGCAGATAGATTCCTAAGCATTTTGTATTGTCTAGGGTGATTTTAAATGGAATTTCTCTTTCTAGTTCTTGCTGCTGAGATGTGTTGGAGATATATGGAAATGCTGATGACTTATGCGGGTTTATTTTGTATCCTGCGACTTTGCTAAAGTTGTTGATTATTTTGACTAGCTTTTTGGTTGATTCTCTGGGATTCTTTAAGTAGACCATCATATCATCTGCAAAGAGTGATAGCTTGGTCTCCTCATTGCCAATTTTAATACCTTCAATTTCTTTTTCTTCTCTAATTGCTACTGCTAGTGTTTCTAGATGTTAAATAATAGAGGTGACAATGGGCATCCTGGTTTCACTCCTGATCTTATTTTATCGCCATTGCAGATGATGTTTGCTGATGGTTTTAGATATATACTGTTTATTATTTTTAGGAAAGGCCCTTCTATTCCTATAGTTTCTAGTGTTTTCAATAGGAATGGGTGTTGTATTTTATCAAAGGCTTTTTCTGCATCTATTGAAATAATCATGTGATTTTTGTTGGTTTGCTTGTTAATATGGTCAATTATGTGGATGGTTTTCCCAATATTGAACCATCCTTGCATTCCTGATATGAATCCTACCTGGTTATAGTGAATAACCCTCATGATGACTTGCTGGAGTCTTTTTCCTAGTATCCTGTTTAAAATTTTTGCATCTATATTCATTAGGGAGATTGGTCTATAGTTTTCTTTCTCTGTTTTTGACCTGTTTGTCATAAAATGAATTTGGAAGAACTCCTTTTTTGCATATTCTGTCAAATAGTTTGTATAATATCGGTTGTAGACCTAGTTTCCTTGCTTTCCGGAATATCATATTCCATGCCTTTTGGACCTTCAGTATGGATGCAGCCAGATCCTGTGTTATCCTCATTGTGCTTCCATGGTATCTGAATGACTTCTTCTTGGCAGCTTGTAATATCTTTTCTTTGGTCTGATAGTTCTTGAATTTGGCTATAACATTCCTGGGTATTCTCAGTTGGGGATTAAGTACAGGAGGTGATCTGTGGCTTCTTTCAAACTCCACTTTTCCCTCTTGTTCTAGAATAGCAGGGCAGTTTTCTTGAATAATTTCCTGTAGTATTATGTCCAGGCTTTTTCTTTTGTCATGGTCTTCTGGTAGACCAATGATTCTTAAATTGTCTCTCCTCGAATGATTTTCTAAATCCTCTGTTTTGTGAATGAGATGCTTCATATTTTCCTCAATTTTTTCATTCTTTTGGTTTTGTTTTATAGTGTCCTGCTGCCTTGTGAGGTCACTTAATTCTAGTTGTTGTGTTCTGGTTCTTAAAGACTGGATTTCATCCCTGGATTTTTGGTCATCCCTTTCATTCTGGTCTGATTTTCTTTGGAGGTCATCTTTCATCCTCTTTACCTCATTTTTCGTCACTTTCACCTCATCTTTCATCTCCTTTGCCTCATTTTCCAGTTGGTTGATTTTTGCTTTCAAGACACTATTTTTCTGTTTCCAGATGACTTAGTTTTTAATTTCTTTTCTCGATTGTCTTCAGCCTCTCTTAATTGTGTTTTGAATTGCACTTTGAGTTCTTCCAAAGGCTGTATCCAATTCTCTGGTATTTCTGATTTATCATTTGATGATCCCATCTCCTCTGTTCCATTTGCTCTTTCTTTGTTCATTGCCTGTATAGAAGCTGTCCATTGTAATTTCTTTCTTCTTTTTCTGTTGTTTGCTCATATTTACCCCTTCTTTACTCTCTGTATTTTTCTGTGCTCTTGCTCCTCTCATTTTCTTGGTTTTGGGGTTTTCTGTCAGTCTCCCCTCTTGGAGCTTTGACAGAAGATCTCTCTGAGCAGTCTGTGGGAGAGGGGTGTTGGAGTTTGAACTTCCCTGTCCTCTGGAGGCTTTTGATTGGATTAACATCCAGAAGTCTGTGAGGGAGGGGTGTTGAAGCTTGGGCTTCCCTGACCTCTGAAGACTTTTGATGGGATTAAGTTCAGCTAGGTTGAGCTGTATGTGCTCTGAGGCCAAAACCTCCTGGAAGGCTGGAGTAATATGGAGGGTCTCCACCACTGTGACCAGGCTGCCCGCTCTGCACTCCCTCTCCAGCTCCTTCCCCACCACCTGTGTTCAATGCTCTGAGCCTGGCACAGCCCTGCTCACAAGGTACACCCCCCAGACCAGTGCCTTTGCCTGCCCAGAGGTTCCCACTGCTTCTGGAGGCTTAGCGTTCTAGGTGGGGGTGAAGGGGTCCTAGGACCTTCCTTCTGCCTTCCCTTTAAACCTGAGTGTTCTCGAATTCCAGCTTTTGGGAGGTGTACCTTTTGAATTAAGTCTAGCAGGAGGGTTCCTTGGCTCTGTCTTGTTGTTAGGTTTGATTTTCAGTACCCTAGGAGCATTTAGTTTGTAATTGATAAGGAAGGGTATTCAGAGGTCTGAACTTTTGCTGCTTCTACACCACCATCTTGACTCCACCTGAAACTGAGGCCATTTGGAGGTGAAGATATTTGCCCACAAGCCTCATCACAGTTAGGATTTGAACCTGCAACTTTTGCCTTTAAACCTATAGCTCTTTCTACTCTAATGGGGGCAAAGTTTGAGAGAGAAAACCTGAGGAGTGGGAGCTTGTGAGGGGGAGGGACACTGGGAGGGAGGAAGAAAACTTCTCTGCCCTGGCCTGGGGAGCCCAACTCTGGCCCTCTTTGTCTTTCTCCTCTCCTCTCTCCCTCTCTTCCTCCCTTCTTCTCTTCCCATCTCTATCTCTCTCTTCTCTTCTCCTCTCCTCTCCTTTCTATTTCTCCCCTCCCCTCTCTTTCTCTCCCTCATCCTCTCAGTCTCTCCTCTCCTGTCCTGTCCTGTCCTGTCCTGTCCTCTCCTGTCCTCTCCTGTCCTCTCCTCTCCTCTCCTGTCCTCTCCTGTCCTCTCCTCTCCTCTCCTCTCCTCTCCTCTCCTCTCCTCTCCTCTCCTCTCCTGTCCTCTCCTCTCCTCTCCTGTCCTCTCCTCTCCTCTCCTGTCCTCTCCTCTCCTGTCCTGTCCTGTCCTGTCCTCTCCTGTCCTCTGCTCTGCTCTGCTCTCCTCTCCTCTCCTCTGCTCTCCTCTCTGTCTCTGTCTCTGTCTCCTCTCTCTCCCTCCCTCCCTCCCTCCCTCTCTGTCTCCCCTACTCTCCCCTTCTTTTTCTGTCTCTGTCTCTCTCTGTCTCTCTGTCTCTGTCTCTGTCTCTCTCTGTCTCTCTGTCTCTCTCTCTGTCTCTCTTCCCCTCTCTCCTCCCATACTCTTACCATTTGTCTTAGAATCAATAAAGTATTGGTTCCAAGACAAGAACAGTAAGGGCTAAGCAATGGGGGTTAAGTAACTTGCCTAGGGCCACACAGCTAGGAGGTGTGTGTGACCAAATTTGAACCCAGGGCTTGCCACCTTCAGGCCTGGCATTTTATCCACTGAGCCAGCTAGCTGCTCCTTGCCTCAGTTTCTCTTAGCACCTGTTCTAGAGGAGTCATCTATTCGAATTTGTTTCCACTTTCTTGGAATCTGTTGGTTTTTTCAGCCTGACATAAATGTTATGAAATGTTCATGGGCCAAAGACCTGATTTTATTTATTTTTAAAAGTTTGTGGCCTTAAAAAACTCTTCTTTTACATGCTTGTTTCCTTGTTCTGCTGTTGTGTATCAGAGTCTTGATTCTGTGTTTCTCCCTTTGGTTCCCTGCAGGGTCTTTGATCTCCAAATGGAGACTCAGAAAAGAAGTCTGCTGAAGGGCCTGCAGAGCTGAGCCTGGAGTTAGGAAGCCCTGAGTCTGAATGTTGCCTCTGCCCTTGCTAACTGGTGACCATAAGCAAATCACTTTGCCTCTTTGACTGTTTTTCATCTGTAAAATGGGAATAATAACTGTCCTTTTGACCCACTCAGCCAATTTAAGTGACTATAGAGTTCTTTAGCCCCTGTACCAGGTCTTTCCTGAAGCCCCCCAAACCTTCCCTCTCCCAATTTTGCTTATATTTGTTGCCCTTTGTGTAGCCTTGGCAAGGTCCCCTCCCAGCTCTGGGCTCAGTTTCCATATCTCTAAAATGAGGGATTTGGAGGAGTGTATTCTCTGTCTGATATCTTGTGCAGTTGGGCTTGAAATACTCTCCTTCCTGGCTTCCTTCAAGGCTCTGCTCACATCCCACCTTTTTCCAGAAGCCTTCCTGGCCCTTTTTGCTGATAGGGCCTTCTACCTTCCATTCATTTTGTATTTATCTTGTATGTACCTATTGTTTTCCTCCCTTGGAATGGAAGCTCCTTGAGGGCAGGGGCTTTCTTTTATAGCCCCAGCTTTTAGCACAAATCCTTGTTGACAGACTCTAGCTTGCTCCCTGTGCCTCAGTTTCCCTGAACTGCAGAATGGGGCTAATTATTCCCACCTTACAGAGAATGACTTGAAGGAGAGGCTCAAAATAAGGCAGGAATTTTATTATGAAATCTCTTGAAAGGGGACCAGGGTGTTCCTGGTTTGTGTCCAGCAGGTGGCAGTGCAGGACAACAGAGTCCCCAGAGTCAGGGTCTCCTTGTCTTCTCTCCTGAGAAATAAAGCTGTGCCAAAGAAGAGAAGCCAACAGCTTCTGAAGGAGCTGGGAGAGTTGAAAGGGATCTTCCACGCCTAGAAATCATCTCTTCCTTATTTTATAAAAGGGGAAACTGAGGCTCAGAGGAATGAAAGACTTGTTGTGGTCATGCTCGGTAGGATCAAAGGTGGGATTCTACCCCAGAGTTCTGGATTTGGGTTCAGAGGAACAGGGTTCGAATATCACCTTTACTTATCCTCTATGGGACCTGGGGGAAGTCCTTCATTTTTATGTGCCTCAGTTTCCAGATTTATTTGATTTGTTATTTGATGATGCATTTGCTTTTTCTCTTGCCCCTCCCTTAAGCATCAAGTCAACCTAGTGGGTTCTTGCTCTGGTTCTTGCATGTATGCCTTCATCGGGGGATCTAGGAATCCCATCACTACTACACCAAGGACACATTGCCATGGAAGTAGTTTGGGGCTGTAGCTGACCTTCACTGAGCCGCCAGACTTTTCCAAGTAAGCGCAGGCTCCCCCAGGGTGACCAGTGAGGACATTTACCAAACAAGAGGACCCACATTGGGGTCCTATAACCAATAACTACCAGGGTCCCTCATCTCTGACCTATTGAGCAAGAGAACAGGGAACTGAGGGAAGCTGGATGACTCAATGGATAGAGAGTCAGGTCAGGAGATGGGAGGTTCTGGGTTTTAATCACACACTTCCCAGCTGTGGATCCTGGGCAAGTCACATCACTCCCACTGCCCAGTCCTTATCACTCTGCTGCCTTGGAACCAATATACACTATTGATTCTAAGATGAAAGGTAAGGGGTTAAAAGAGAGAGAGAGAGAGACAGAGACAGAGACAGAGACAGAGACAGACAGAGACAGAGACAGAGAGACAGAGACAGAGACAGAGACAGAGACAGAGACAGAGAAAGAATAGGGAAATGCTCTGAGCGTATTATTCAGGATACAGGTATTCTTTTTGATCTGGTACCAGCATCATTGACTCAGTATTCGCTGGACATTAGTTGTGCCTAAGGTCTCAGGCAGCTTAGAGCACAGCCCAGTGCAAAATAGTCTTCTTAAAACCATACAACAGAGGAACACTCTGCAAAAACTAATTGGGAACTATCACATTTGACTACAATGAATTCTCCTCTGGCTCTCTTGCTTTCTCATGGGCCCAGATGTCCAGAGGTTTGTACTGACTTCAGGGATTTGGGTGCAGGTAGATTAAAAATATTCATGTCCTAAGACCTTTCCAGGTGCTTAGAGATAAAAGTATTAACTTATATGAATGGGTCTGTGTCAGAGCCTCAGTTTCCCCCCTGCAAAGTGGAGATTATAATATTTGTACTTCCTGTTGCACAAGGTGGTTGTGAGGAATGTGCTTTGTCAATATTTAAGTGTTATAAAAATAGAAATTATTATTGTTGTTATTATTGTTCATGCTAATGATTGCATGCTTTTTTCTTTCCCTTCCTTCCTTCCTTTCTTCCTCCCTCTGTCCCTCCTTTCTTTTCTTTCTTTCTTTCTTTCTTTCTTTCTTTCTTTCTTTCTTTCTTTCTTTCTTTCTTTCTTTCTTTCTTTCTTTCTTTCTTTCTTTCTTTCTTTCTTTCTTTCTTTCTTTCTTTCTTTCTTTCTTTCTTTCTTTCTTTCTTTCTTTCTTTCTTTCTTTCTTTCTTTCTTTCTCTCTCTCTTTCTCTCTCTCTTTCTCTCTTTCTCTCTCTCTCTCTCTCTCTCTCTCTCTTTCTCTCTCTCTTTCTCTTTTCTCTCTCTCTTTCTCTCTCTCTTTCTCTCTCTCTTTCTTTCTTTCTTTCTTTCTTTCTTTCTTTCTTTCTTTCTTTCTTTCTTTCTTTCTTTCTTTCTTTCTTTCTTTCTTTCTTTCTTTCTTTCTTTCTTTCTTTCTTTCTTTCTTTCTTTCTTTCTTTCTTTCTCTCTTCTTTCACCCTTTCTCAAGGCAGAATATGGGTAAGGGCCAGGCAACTGGAATTGAGTAACTTGCACAGAGTCACACAGCTAGGAAGTGTCTGAAACCAGAACCTCCTGTCTCCAGGCCTCTCTGTCCACTGAGCCACCTCGATGTCCCTCGATAATGCTTTCCTTATCTACATGGATTAGTAGAATGATCAGACATGGATCTGGAAGGGTGCTGAGAGGCCACAGATATGACTTCCTTATTTTACAAATGACGAATCTGAGTTCCAGAGAGGTTAAATGACTTTTCATAGGTCTAGAACTAGAAGGAACCTTATTTGAATGGAAAGTGAGGCTCAGTCACAATTGGCCTGGAATGTAGGGATTGGGGGGGGGGAAGGGAATAAGCATTTAAAAATACCTACTATCTACCTAGGACCTGGGTTAAGCACTTTTACAAATATGATTTCTTTGGACTCTCACAACCACTCTTATGATCTCCATTTTACAGCTGAGAAACCTGAGGCAGATAGTGGTTAAGTGACCTGCCCAGGGTTACACAGATAATAGGTGTCTGAGCTGGATATGAACTCAAGTCTGTCCTGACTTTAGGCTCAGGAATGTCTCAATAGCACCATCCCTAGTTGCCTTAAGGATCGAGCGACTTGGGTTCAAATTCTGCTTCTGATGCTGTGACCTTGGGCCAGTCACTTAACTAATGTGGGTATTTGTTTCCCTAGTCTGCAAAAGGAGGGGGTTGGACGAGATGGCTTCTGGGGCTCTTCTCACTGGTGACGGAAGATACCCAAGCTTCCCACTCTGAACATTTGTGCCACCCCCCTCTGGCAAAGCTACCACCCCTGCCTGTCCACAGGAGGAGAGTTATGTGCTGGGGTGGGGGGGGGGGGAGGCAGGGTTTGCCCTGAAAAGCAAGGTGGAGAGGAAGGGTGGTGGAGGAGGGCCTGGGGGGGCGGAGTCTCCCATGGGATTGTTGGGAGTTTTCTAACTCCACCCTGGGGTCATTGTGCCTTTGTCATCTCTCTCAGTCCCCGATAAGTTTGAACTTTATCTGTTGGTTTTTGGAAAGGAGGAGAAGAGAGAGAGAGCAGCCCTGCTTCCGAGGAATGGGGGATGGAGGGAACAAAGAACCGCCTGAGACTGGGGAGTCTTCCCCGCTTCGCTTCTTTTCTCCCCTCCAAACCTAAGGTTCATGAATGGCTTCGCTTTTACGGCACTGTCGTGTCTGGGCATCACTCCTTCCCCTCCCCCAGTTATCCCCCGATATTCTGGAACTGAACCCTTTGAGGTAACAAGAGAAAACAACGCGGCAAAAATCCTGGATGGAGAGCAGGAGCAGGGGCCCAGTTCATCTTCGTTGGGGCTCCCCAGCCCCTCCTTCCCCCCTTCTCTGTCGAGGAGGAGGGAGGACTTTGTGCAGCTCTTCTCAGAGTCTCCGATGGCTTTTCAGTCACTCAGAGCCTGGCTTCCTTGGTTGGATGCCTGGTTCTTCTCTTTCCCTGTATCAGTTCATCGAGATCCCCCAGTGTTTCTGGGAATTCCTCCTTCACATCATTTCTTACTACACAACAATATTCCATTCAAATCCCAATGAGAGCCCTTTGCCCAGTCCTGAATGACAGGCACCCCCAACTTGGTCCTTCTCACTTGATAATAGTACTAGATTGCTAGACCGAGAGCCCAGAGATCTGAGTTTGAATCCTGCCTCAGACATTTGCAATCCTGGGCCAAACAAACACTTAGCTCAGGTTCTTTCTCTAGAAAAAGGGGTTAATAATAATGTTGGTTTTTTTTTAAACCATTAACTTCTGAATTAGAATCAATACTCTGGATTAGTTCCAAGGCAGAAAAGCAGTAAGTGCTAAGGGACTGGGCTTAAGTGGCTTGGCCAGGGTCAAACAGTGTCTGAGGGCAGATTTGAACCCAGGATCTCCCAACTCTAGGTCCAGCTCTTTATCCATTGAGCTACCTAGCTCTTTCCCATAATAATATATTTTTTGTTACCGTTTAGGTATTTTTCACCTTTTTATTTTTGTGTCTGACTACGCATGATCCCATCTGAGGTTTTCTTGGCAGAGCTGCTGATGTGGTTTGCCAGATGAGGTTTTACAGATTAGGAAACTGAGGCAAACAAGTTTAAGTGATTTGCCCAACATCACACAGCTAGTAAGTATCTTAATCCAGATTTAAACTCTGATTTTCTCAACTCTAGGCCTGGTGCTCTATACATTGTGCCACTTAATAATACACACTTGAACCTTATTTCTCAGGTAATTTGAGAAAATTCATAGAGAACCATAAACAGGAGAGTAGTCTTAAATTTTTTTTTATTACATTACACCCAGGAGGAGCACTGATGAAAATGGGAGCCCCCAAAACATCCTCTATGAGTCACAGAGCTCACAAGGCAAAGACATCACCTTTTCTTCTTCTCTGTGTCCAGCCTTTCTTATAGGATTTTCTCTGTGTCTCTGCCTCTCCTCCCTCTCTCCCTTTCTACTGCTCTCTCTGCCTCTCTGTCTCTCTCTCCTCCCTCCCTCCCTCCCTCTCTCCTCTCTCTGTCTCTCTCCTTTGCCCTCCCTCTCCCCCTCTTTGTTTCTCCCTCCCTCCCCATCTCTCTCCCCATCTCTCTCCCCCTCCCTCTCTCTCCCCTCTCTATGTCTCTCTCTGTCCTTCTCCCTCCCTCCCCCTCTATCCCCTCTCTGCCCCTCTCTTTCTCTGTCTCTCTGCTTCTCCCTCTCTTCCTCTCTCCCTCTCGATCCTCTTTCTGTCTCTCTCTCTTGTCTGTCCTATGTGTGTCTCTCTGTCTTTCTCTTTGTCCCCTGTCTCTCCCCTCTATCTCTGCGTCTATCTCTTTCTGTCTCTCTTTCCCTCCCTCTCTATAATTCCCAGCTCTCACCCTCCCAAGCTAGGCCTCTTCTCTGTTCAGGCCTTGTTCCCCAATTCGTTGCCTCTGAGAATTCCCAGCTTCCTGTGGGAATTCCGAAGGAAGCAAACTGGGGGGAGGGCCATATGGATTGGGCTGCTCTACCTGGGAGGTGAGTGAGACAGTCGGCACAGGAGGTATTCACAGTTTCTAGCGTGGGAAATGTCAGCTTAGTGTGAGAGGAATCAGGGGTTGGGATGGGGGAGGCAGGGAAGAGAAAGAAAAGGATTCATTTGGATTCCTGCCAGACCCCCTGGAATCTCGGAGTTGCAAAGGGCTCAGAGACGGGTCAGTCCAACTCCCACCTGCCCAAGGATCCTCATCACAACTTCTGGAGCAGCGTTGTCCTGGGCTGCCCCAAGATCCCTGGTGCAGGGGAAGCCAGATTCCAGAAGGAGCCCAGCCTATGCTTTTGGACACATTGGAGTCTTGGGAATTTTCTCCTTCTGGGGAGCAAAACCTGCCTCCTTGTAACCTTTCCTCACTGACTCTATTTCTCCTGTCAGGGACCAAGCAGGCCAAGCCTCTCAGAACTCCAGGACGGCGCCGTGGGCCAGCCTCCGTGAGCCTTTCAAATGATGCCTGTGGACAGCTCCATCTCTTCTTTGGGGAGGATGGAGTCCACCTGAGCAAAGACCCTGAGCTGAAGAGAAGAGAAGGCTTGGAGTGAGGGACGTTCCCGTCTTCAACAATGTGAAGCCTTGTCTAGCAAGAAGCAAGAGCTGCGAGATTTGGGGAACTGGATTACCTTTCATTTATTTTGTTATTTCATCAGAATGAATTGTCTGAGTGTTCTTATTTATTTAAAATTTTAATTACATGTTGAAATAGCAAAATAAATTGTTTTCATTGTTTTTGATTTTTAATTCGTTTTATTCTTAATTATACTTATGTGGTAAAATAAAATAAATTGTTCTCATTGTTATTTATTGTAATCACTTCCCCCTTAATTATACTTATATGTTAAAATGACAAAATAAATAGTTTTCATTGTTATTTATTTTAAATTATTTTTATTCTCAAATTCTTATACTTAGGTTAAATAACACAATAGTTTTCATTATTTATTTTCATTATTTTAATTTCTAATTATACTCATTTATTAAAATAACAAATTGTTTTTCATTCTTTCTTATTTAATTTTTATAGTTCTTATTTATATTTATGCTAAAATAACAAAATAAAGTATTTTTTGTTGTTCTTATTTTTAAAATTATTTTTATTCTTAATTATACTTACATGTTAAAATAACAAAATAAATTGTTTTTTCATTGTATTTATTTATTTTAAACCTTTACCTTTCATATTAGAATCAATATTGCGTATTGGTTCCAAGGAAGAAGAGTGGTAAGGGCTAGGCAAAGGGGGTTAAGTGACTTGCCCAGGGTCACACAGCTAGGAATTTTTCATTGTATTTAAAATATCTACATTCTTATTTATACTTATATGTGTTCAAGTTGTCTTTCCCTGTTGTTGTTGTGGAGTCATGCTTGACTTTTCATGACCCCATGGATTGTAGAGTACACCACAATGGGGTTTTCTTGGTAAAGATATGAAGGGTTTTGCTATTTCTTTCTCCAGTGAATTAAGGCAAGCTGAGGTTAAAAGACTTGCCCAGGGTTAATTGCTGTTCAGTCAAGTTTTTCAGCTGTGTCTGATGGTTCAGAACCCTATTTGAGATTTTCTTGGCAAATATACTAGAGAGGTTGGCCATTTTCTTCTCCAGCTCACTTTATAAATGAGGAAACTGAGGCAAACAGGGTTAAGTGACTTGCCCAGGGTCACACAGCTAGTAAGTGCCTGAGGCTGGATTTGAACTCAGCAAGACTCCAGGTTTAATACTCCATCCATTTCACCATCCCTAGCAGTTTCTGCCCAGAATCACACAGCTAGTTGATATCTGAAGCTGAATTTGAATTCAGATCTTTCTGACTCCAGGTCCAGAGCTCAATCCATTGAGCCACCCAGCTGCCCCCTCATGTTTCCCAATAGAATGTACATTCCTTGAGAGCAGGAACTTTATGTTTTTGGAGTCCCAGTACCTGGCACACAGCAGGTGATTAATAAGTTCTTTTGATTGACTTGGGCTCACTAGGAGAAAGACTACGGAAGGGAACATCTGCCAGGAATTCGGAAGCTTCCCGTTCCCAAGAATCCTCCTGAGAGGCCACTAGGAGGCGCAGTGGAAGGGTTCTGGGTTTGACCTGAATTTGAATTTTGCCTCTCCCTTGGCACTCTGCTTAGACTCTTCATGTCTGGTCCCGAGGAGGGACACAGGGTCCCTTAGAGCAGTGGAGAGGGGCCAATGGACGTCGTAAACCTCCAGGTTTCCTCCCCACGGACAGTCCTCTGAAGGAATCATGGGGCAATAGCTTTGGAGGCCGGCAGTTAGCTAGGGGGACTTAGAAGTGGAGGACACAGAGCCCTAGGATTTCTGGGATCCTGCGTCTATTCTGCCCCCCTCCCCCATTTACTCTTCCTTCCCTACAAGTTGCATCGATTTCTCAATCAACAAACATTTACTAAGGGCTCACCATGCACCCAGCCCTATTTATTTACTTTTTCAATGTCTTTCATTTTTACATCCCCTAAACTTCTCCCCTCCCAGCCCTCAGAAAGCCATCTCGTATGACAAAGAATTAATTTCAAAGAAGGAAAAAGAAAACCCAGCAAAACAATTCCATACATTGAAAACATCTGGTCCCAAAGACAATGTTTCACCTTCCCCCCCCCCCCCCCCCACCTCCAGTCTCTGCAAAGGTTCCCCCCCCCCCCCCCCCACCTCCAGTCTCTGCAAAGGATCGTTCTGGGGGCGTGTCCTCGGCTCTTTCTTTCCTTTGAAGCCCGGCGTGCTCTGCGTAACTTTGTAGCTTTCACTCCGCGGTTTTTCTGTCTATTTCCAAGGTTGTTATTACCAGAAACGTGATCAAAGCAATCCACAAGCCTCTCTCTTTTCTTGGTTCTGCTTCCTTCTGTCCGCCTCTGTTGGTGCTAGTTTCATCCCATTCTTCGCTTCCTACAGCAGAAGGGAGCCCCAACTCGTCGCGCGTCCTGTCAGCGGCATCGACTTTGTTCCCCCAAAAGGACTGCTAGAAATATGTTGGTGCCTTCTTGTCAGTGACTTCCTTGGGGCCGGTGCCTAGCTCAGAGTTGGGCGACTTCCCCAGGGGCACAAGTCCAGTCTACAGCAGAGCTGGGAGCGGGGCTCACTTCTCTTGATTCCAAGTGTACTGCCTTTTTTTCTCTTTTGCCAATGAGCCCTCACAGCCTTTGGCAGAAGATAATAAATTTAGAGACCGTGCCGCCCAGAGCTTCCTAAGCTTTCTGGGTGTCATGGACCCCTTGGGGGTGAGGGAAAGTCTGCAGATCCCTTCTCAGAATTGTGTTTTTAAATATATAGAATAAAAGACATAGAATTATAAAGGAAACGAATTAGAGCAAGATCTAGTTACCAAAATACTTACACATTTTCTTAGGTTAAGAATCTTTGGTCTAGTTCGTGTTTTATGGAGGGGGAAACTGAGGCTTAGACAGGTTCAATGATTTCCCCAGAACTTGGACTTGAACTTAGGTCTTTGGACAGACATCAAAGCCTTTACTCTGGCTGCCAGTCATCTGTCCTGTGGTTGTATCCTTCCCATTTTGAAAGCCCATTTGCCTTGAAATGCTGCCTTAAAGGCAGACCTTCCCAGATTTCCACCCTTCTTCCCTGAAATGACTCTCTATTCTGGACTGCTATGCTAGTCTAGGCCCTTTCCTCTGGCATTTTAGTCTTTTCTTTTTTCTTTTCATTTTATTTAATTTAATAAAAACATTTCCAGATAAGTTTTCCAAAGTTATAGGATTCATGCTGTCTCCCTCCTTTCTTGGCATTTTATTCTTGCACTGAATTTAGTTACCTGTGTGTAGACTTGGCAACTTTCTGACTGCTCCCTGAGGGCAGGAGCAAAGCCTTAGTCTTCTCTCTGACCATCCTGTTCTCAGGACAGGTCAGACACTGGGTAAATATTTTGGGCTTAAAACACCTCTGCCTTAAGGCCCTGCTTCTAGGGGCTTGGTGGCGACCCCAGCCTCCAGAATGTCTCAGGGCCTCAGGATGTTTTCAGAGCTGGAGGGAGTGGCTTTAAAGCTTCCTAATTCCACCCCTGGACTCAGAGAGGGACTGGAAAGGGTACCTTCAGGAAGAGATAAGTGGAGGTGCTATTGGTGGGCAAAGGAAAAAGTGGTGGGACTGCTGAATATTTCTGGGTTGATCTCGGACAGAAGGCTGGACAGTTGAGGCAATCATGACGTTCATGCTTAGAGTGTAAGCTCCTTGGCAGCAGGGGCTGTCTTTTCCTTCTTTCTGTATCCCCAGCTCTTGGCACACACTAAAAGGTGCTTAACAAAAGTTCTAGCAAATGAATGATGGCCTTTCACCGCTCACATCTGCTCCCCCTGGAGTCTCCTCAAAGAAGTGGAGTCTTCCTCCTCTTCTCAGGGAAGCCCAGGATTCTCCTCCCCAGGCTGTCAAGTCCTTCTTAAGGATCAGGACCTCAGAACTGGGCACAAAGTGCCTCTGGAGCCACCCACAGGGACTGGGGGAGGGGGACAGAGAGCAAAACTAAGACTAGGTCAAGGAGAGAAGCTGTTTCCCGTGAAGGGCTAGACAAGCACAGGAAGTGACTCAGTGATCACAAACCAAATCATCTCGACTGTAGATGAAACAAAGGAGACAAGCAGAAGAAGAAATCTGCGTGTGTGTGCATAAAGGAACAAACCTGTGCATGTGTACATGATCTGTGCATGCAAATGCATGTGGGCAAACATGTCTGGGCACATCATGTGTTATGCAATCCATAATTCACATGCCAATGTGCAATTGTGTTCTGTGCCTGTGTTTGGGTGTCTGGTGTGTACCCACCTTCCAGAAGGGAAAAGGCTGGTGCCTGCATGATCTCGAATTGTTTTTCCTTTTCCCCCAAAGCCTAGCAGAGTACCTGGCACATGGCAGGGGCTTAGTTCATCTCTTTTAGAGCTAAAGAGCCTTATAGATAATCTGGACCAACTCCAACATTTCTTTGGGAAAGGAAACTGAGATCCAGAGAAGGTGACTTACCTAGGGTCACTTGGGTAATAAGTAGCTCTGTGTGGATTTGAATTGAGGCCCATTACCCCCAAATCCAAATCTCTGATGTGTAGGAATGGAAGATAAAGAAGGCTTGTTGTTGCCTCAGAGTGTATTTTTGACCCCAATCTGGTTTGGAACAGGCACACAAGAGGAGGAGGAAGTTCTCTGGCCCCATGTGTAGCCTTCTCCTCTAGGAAGGTTCCTGTTGGCTGTTGGGAGCCTTTGGCCCTTGGCCCTTGGTGGACTGTACATTGCCAAAGGGGGTTGGGACAGCTGTCCCTCCTGCCATCTCCGGAATGGAAGGAATGTCTTCTACTTGTCATTGCCCCCTCTCCTTCCTCTGGGGCTGAGGGATTTCCTGTATGCCCAGTGAAATAAGGCTAGGAAGTGGAGCTGCTGATTCTTTTAAATATATATATTTTGTAAAGTGATCTTTTGTTTTGACCTGTATCCCCTGCTATGGACCTTCCCTTCCTGTGAGCCATCCTTAATGGCAATGTGTAAAATAGAAGAAAAAAAGCAGCAAAATTAACCAAGGCATCAGCTAAATCCACATTCTGGGCAGCATTCCACACTCATGTTCTCTTACCTCTGCAGTGTGTGTGTGTGTGAGTGAGTGTGTTTCTCCTAGCTCTTCCTTGTGGGCCAGCTCCATCACTATAAACATGTGGCATTTAGTATCTCTTTTTTTCCTTTCCGTTGTTGTAGATTGTTTGTTTTTAGTTTTCTGCTTCAGTTTACTTAAATCTTATCAGCTCACAGATGACTTCCTATGTTTTTCTGCATTCATCCTAGTCATCATTTCTTCCAGCCCAGGAATGTTCAACACATTCACGGACCACAATTTGCGTAGCCATTTCCCAATCAATGGCTGCCTACTTTGTGTCCAGTTTTTTTTTTGCTGCTCCAAGAAGGGAATTTCTCCTATTTCTATTCAGTGAACTTTTATAATGTACTCATAGGTGCCAGATACTGTTCTAAGTGCCGAAGGTACAAAAAATAAGTTCCTGTCCTCAAGGAGCTTACACTTTCCCAGGAGGAAATAACAATTAAATACAAAGTATCTAAAATACAAACTCACTGAGAGGGAGGAAAGAGAGACAGAGAGAGACAGAGACACACACACACACACACACAGAGAGAGAGAGAGAGGAGAGAGAGAGAGAGAGAGAGAAGAGAGAGAGAGAGAGAGAGGGAGGGAGGGAGAGGGAGAGAGGGAGAGAAGAAAGAAGAGGAGAGAGGGAAGAGATGAGAGAGAAAGAGGGAGAGAAGAGAGAAAGAGAAGAATGAGAGAAAAGAGAGAGAGATAGGAGAGAGAGAGAGAGAGAGAGAGAGAGAGAGAGAGAGAGAGAGAGAGAGAGAGAGAGAGAGAGTTGCATTTCTCTATGACTTTTCCCAGACAGGACTGTCTCATTCAACTTCTTTCTTCTACAGAGGAAGATAGATGAAGCCCAGGGAGAGTCACTTGTCTAGGTTCATATAGTTAATAAGTAGGAGAGCTGGGACTTGAACCCCAGGTCTTCTGGCTCCACCTCCATTGGCCTTTTCCACTAGGGCAAATATTCTCCCCATTTCTGCCAATGAGACAGTATTTGCGCTCAATGAGATCTTGCTCCCTTCTCTCCTCATTTTATAGATAAGGAAAGGAGGGCTAAATATCCCTCTCCAGCCACAAATCACATTTTAGAAATTCTTTTTCTTTTCTGGACAGTCCTTAGATCTGATAATCAGCCCTCCCCCCTCCCCCATTATACAGTCAGCCGGGGAGTCTTGGGGCCAGGGGAAGAGTGGCGGTTTTAAGGCTACAAATGCAGGGGATGGTGGGCTGTGAGAGGAGAAGGTGTGGAGCTGGGAGCCAGACCATGGATCCCTTTCTGAGCCCAACTGGGGATCTGGGCAGGTTTTCCAGAAAAGAGCTTGAGGAGGCCAGACCTGAGCCCCATGGAGGCCTGCCTTTGCCCTGGAGAGCCCATTTCTGCATGGAATGGCTGATGGGGTGGGGTTGGGGTCGGCCCCTTCTGGTGTTGAGAGAGGTTTCCTCAGTCCTAGCTGAGTCCTAGCTCAGATTCCAGAGCTAGCAAAGCTGGTGGGGGTGGGGGTGGTGAGATAGAAAAAGCCGCACTTTCCCCGGCGCAGCTTTTTTCTCCCCCACTTCCCCCCAAACAACTCCATCCATCCCAAGCCCCAACCCTCCCCAAACTCCTCACCCAGAACTGTCCTCCTTTCTCCCGGGGTCTCCTCCTCTTCTCTCTACCACGTACGATCCCGTCCCCGATCTCCCCATCTCCTCTCCTTCCTTCCTCCCTCCCTTCCCCGCCCCTTCCCCGCTCCCCCACTGGGGGGCGGGGGTTGGGGACCGGCGGAAGAAGCGGCTCAGGCCGGTCGAAGACCAGCGTGGGGAGGGGGCGGGGAGGGCAGGCCCCCAGACCCAAGCGCCCCCCCCCGCTTCGGTGCGGCCCGTCCCCCTGGCTCTCCCGGGCCCCGCCTCCGCTCCTCCCCTCGCTCGGGAGGTGCCCGGGGCCTGAGCCCTCCCTCCGCTCTCCGTTGCCTGGAGTCCCCCGGCGGCCGGAGGGTGTGATTGGCGGACGGGGCCGGCGGCAGTGAGAGTCCGCCCGCCCCCACATCCCCGCCCGTCAGCCCTACTGCCTTCGCGAGCCTCGGGCTGCCTGCCTCTGCCTGCCTCCGGCCGCGCGCAGCCCGCGCTCCGGGGACGAGCCTTCGATCGGCCCGGGCGGCCCCCGGCAACTCCGGCCCCCAAAAGAGCTGAGCAGAGGCTGCGTGCGCTCGCTCCCTCGCTCCCTCCGTGCGCTCCGCAGGCTC